>NW_015509156.1:637-5013 GCF_001515645.1 Sinocyclocheilus grahami | reverse complement strand
ATCACGACGGAGCGCTATTTAATATAAATTAAAAGACCGCAAATTTCAGACACTTTGCAGAATAGTTCAGATGAGAAGAAGTCGACAGTCTCAGTCTGAAGTTCAGGATGGATAGGAAGAACTGCTGTCTGTCGTCACACAGGAGGAACATCTAGCGGTTGCTGGGTGCAGCAAACCGTGTGGTTCGACCATCAATAGCGGCCTTACTGACACTAACTCATGTATCTCTCTAGACTTAAGCATGTCGCCAATGGAAGGGCCACGGCACCCTCTTTTAAGGACATATCCTGGCATTAAAAATGGCCTGCAGGTACGTTCTTTTAATTGCAGATGGTATGAGGACTATAATTGGCTGGAATATTCCATTTCCATGGACCGCACATTTTGTTTTGCCTGTAGATATTTCTCGCACCCAGGGACTGGTCACACAGAGAGGGCGTTTACGCACGATGGGTATCAGAATTGGCGCAATGCAACAAAATCTTTCAAAATACACAATGCCAGTGCGGTGCACAAATTCTCTATGGATGCATGGACTGAGTTTAACATCAGGAAGGAGGATGGTTCAAAAATCAATAATGCACTGAGTGAAGGACATGTAAAAGCAGTACAGGAAAATAGGGAATACATGCGAGCAGTTGTTGAATCATTGAGATTCACTGTTTGTCAGACAATTGCACAAAGAGGTCACAGAGAAGAGGAGAATTCTGCCAAACTTTATTGAGCTGTTGCATCTTATTGGCAAGTTTGACAACACTTTTGGAAAAAAAAGACTTGACAATCCCCAAAATGCAAAACACACCATGATATACAATATGAGATAATTGAATTAATGCCAAATATGTTGAGGGAGCAAATAAGTAGTGAGATCGAAGAGGCTGGACTGTTTGCCTTAATAGTTGATGAAAGCAGAGACATCAGCAAAAAAGAGCAGGTGTCTGTGGTGACACGTTATTTGCACGGTGGCGTTGCATTCGAGGAATTCCTGCATTTCACTTCTGCCAGTGAATTAAATGCCGAGTCGCTCTTGAAAACAATCAAACAGACATTGCACAAATGCAATATTGACCCCAACTCTTGCACTGCACAGTGCTACGACGGCGCAGCAGTTATGTCTGGCTGTCACAAGCAGAAAAACACCCAGTGTAGCAGAAACATTCTGAAAAGATGTCCCGCATGCTTTGTACACTCATTACCATGCACATCGGCTGAACCTTGTTTTGGTGGACTGTGCAGATGCTTTATAATTTTTTTTCCAGCTCTGTTCCTCATGATCTTTTTCCGGAAAAAAAACAGCTGGAAATGGAGCCATCACAAGCTCCAGTCGAACTAAAGAGACTCTCTGAGACAAGGTGGGCCTGTCAGTATTCAGCCATGTCGGCAATTCAAAGAACACTTCCTGCGATTTGAGCAACCCTTATTGACATAATAAGTCAGTCAAATGCTCAGCGAAAAATTGAAGCGAAGGGAATTTGCTTCAATACTGCAGCTTACATTATTTGAAGATATGTTTCGAGTCACAATTTTTATCTGATCAGCTACAGTCTCCAGAGCTGGACTTTGCATCTGCCACAGACCTTGCAGTCTGTCATAGTGACACTCTCAGAAAAGCAAAAGCGAAGTGAGTCAGCATGGAACAAAATGTACAAATGCTGGCATTCCTACACAGCTGCGGTCTGACAAGAGAGAGACACAGCACCCACACCATCTGCATGATTTTGTAATTGATGCCCATACAGGAGTCCACCTTCCAAAACTGCTGATGAAATGCATCAGCACTTTTTTTATCCAGTTATTGACCATCTTATCAGTGAAATGAATCGTCATGAGTCATATGATGTGTTGAAAGGTGTTTCTGCTTTAAACCCAATGCAGAATTCATTCCTTGACAAGAACTGTTTGTCACCTATGGCTCAGCACTATGGGATCACAAATGAAAACTTGTCTGCTGAATTACACCAAGTGCGACGGCTTCTAGACAGAAAAAAGAACAGAGGGTGACTGCAAGCACCTCACTAGAATTTCTTTCCATATTCAGGCCATACAAGGACGCCTTCATCGATTTATACAGACTTTTTTGTATCTCGGTTACACATCCTGTTGTCACCTCATCATCGTGTGAACGTAGCTTTTCTTGCTTAAAGTGCGTGAAAAACTACCTGAGAAGTACCAGCGGAGATGATCGAAACCGTAACCTGGCAATGCTAGCAATCAACTCCTCAAGAACAAATGCCCTTGATGTACAGGACATCACTGACCTGTTTGCCGTTAATCACAACAATAGACGAATTGTCCTATTGTAATATGCTTCTGGTGAGTGGATATAAAAATAGCTTATGTGGAAATAGTTTTATGAATTGTTGGCACTTTATCTATTGTAAAAAGCTTTTAGAATTTACAGTGTTTTTCTGCCAGTTGGCATTGAGAGTGACTGACACTTGATGGTAAAAAAAAATTAAATACAAAAATAAATAAATAGAAGTAAAATAATAAAAAAAGGAGGAAAAAATCCCTACTTTCTCTCTTTTCTATGTGCGTTCATAAATTGTATTAATTTGTAAGTGTCGTATTTGGCAGTTGGCATTAGAAGTTATATTACTAATAACAGTGGCATTTGAGAAGTTTATTACCACAGGAAAAAAGTAAAATATGCCTTTTTCGAAGCTGCTGTATGTAAAAAACACAAGGTGGCTGAATTTACATGCTATTTAGATTTAGGCGTTTATCACTTTCTCTCAGTTTAATTAGTTTTTTAGCACCCCCTCTGAACTGTTAAGCCCCCCCTTAGCACCCCCAACAAACAAATCCTGGAGCCGCCACTGATGCTTGGCATCTGCTGGTGGCATCATGTCACCCATAACGAACTTTGGCTCAAAGCCAACATCTCCGCTTTGGAATATATCCTCTACCAACGACAACTGCGCTGGGTCAGTCATGTTACTAGATTGTCCTCTAACTGGATGCCAGTTTTAAGAACATTTCATAAACATTACTTTAAGAACATTGTCCAAACATTTATATAACTTAAAAAAAAAAGCTGTTAGTGAAAGTTGTGAGAACATTCCCTGTTAGTTGGATTTGTCCATTCAATTGTATTTTTTACTCGCACGAAAGAGAAGTATGGTGTGACAAAATACGAGATGAGGGTCTTGACGAACTCTGAACACAAGTATTCACAGTTGACGAATTTGAAATGCATATCAAGTACCAAACAGCAATGTATCTCGACTGACCACTTGCATTTTTGTTGATCCGATCACATCAACTATCAGATTAAAATAATATAAATGCTTAATATAAAATAACACATATTTTGCATACACTTTCTAAAACAATATATAGTCTAAAAACATATCTATAAATTTACATTCATTAAGCTTGCTAGCAACATGCTAAAACAAGCTAGAAACATGCAAAACATGACAACAACGTGCTGAAACATGTTAAACATGCTAAAAACATAATGTGCTAATACATGCTAGCAACATGCTGAAACATGATAGCAACAAATGCTAAAACACCATAACAACCAGTGTGTCCGAAATAGCATACTGAAAAGCAACTATCTGAATCAGAACTTATTTTGCGACCATTAAGAAAATAGATTCTATATGAATACGAGTAGTATAAATGAAAATCTGCTATGTTGATATGGTCATGTGACCTACAAGAGTCAGTTGCGTGCGTCACTTTACTGCCGAATTAGGACATACTACTTGCCTCACATGCTATTTTTCATCTAGTATATAGTAGGAAAATATTCCATTTTCAGAGACAGTGTCAAAACATGCTAGCAACGTGCCAAAACATGATAAACATGCCATTGCATAGCAACCACTTAGCAACATCCTAGCAACCAAACCTCTCTGCTTTGCATTTTTCTGTGTACTCACCAAATTCAACTGCTCTAAGTGCACTAGATTTACGAATTGGGTATTGTAAGTGTCCAGCAGCAATCCTCTAATGTCTGTCTGTGAATGAGGCACAGAGTTTGGTAAAGGGGTCGGGTCTCCCACCAGTGATGAGAAGGGAATTGAGGATTATTGGAGGATATTGTGGAGAGATTGAGCAGCTGAAGAAGTGTGACTCTGCCTGTGGGTGCTTTACTTCATTAGCTCCCATAGACACACAAACCCTCGCTGGGATCCTTCAGAGAGGAAACCCACATAACCAGCTTCCCAGTGTAGTTCATTACAGGAGACCAAGATCACTGTCTGTTACTACACTGGGTACTTCTCAGGCAACGATGCCATGCATGCTGTGTGTGCCCCCATGGCTTCATTATAATCCACTTGCACTCTTAAAAATAAAGGTGCTTCAAAAGGTTCTTCAAGCGATGCCATAGAACAGGGGTGGCGAACGTCGGTCCTGGCGAG
>NW_015509156.1:0-217 GCF_001515645.1 Sinocyclocheilus grahami | reverse complement strand
CAAAAAGCTTCAGCATCCATAAAAAAAGTATAACAACAGCATATAATAACTCAAATCAACTCATCAGTTTCTAGGTTGGCCGTCTCCCATTGACATTTGTGCTCGTGTGTTACGTGTCCTCAATCTGACAACCCGCGTGAGCGTAGACAAAAATCCTTACCAATACACTAGATAGCTGTAACGTTTATTATTATTTATTAGCTCTAAAAAGGGGAAT
>NW_015509155.1:15431-16460 GCF_001515645.1 Sinocyclocheilus grahami | reverse complement strand
ACCCAGAAGAACAATCCTCAGATCACACTCTGCAAAGAAATACAATATATATACAGTATGTAGTTTTAATGTATTAATTAGTGTAGCCTTGTAATGATGCACCTTATAATGCACTGTACGATCTCATGAATAATTGTAACCTCAGATATAATACATTATTATGCATTTATATTCGTTATTACACCTATATTTCATGTAAGTGTAATGCATTAAAACACATGACAAATAACATGTTTCAGTTGTAGCAAGGAATCTGCAAATAATATAAAGCATTTCAGCTTTTATATTTATGAAAATATATAATGCATTATAGTGTACTTTATGAATACCCATATAATGCATTATACATAAAGGCTTCAAGTGTTACTAATGAGTTAATGATAAAATAATAATTTGGAAATTACTATAAAATAATAGGTTATTGTTCAGCCTTTTGTTAAATGATCACAAGGAATAACTCAATGTGAGATTAACTCAGTAATCAGTCTGACAGTCAAGCTCAAAAGATCAACGTAAGAGTTTGATTCAGTTTGTTTGGACATCTAATAAAGAGTGATTAATTAAAAGAAACAATGAGAATGTTAGTCTCTGCTAAATACATGAAATATAACAGCAGGCCAATGTGAATATATCAGTCTGAAATCATTATTTTTTGACATACTGGATGTTTAGCAGCTTTTTTTGTTTATTTTCTTTAGATTTCCTTAAATATGCATTTATAAACTCAATATAATTGGAGCATGAATGGCCTTTTAAGCCATTTCGTCTTGACTCCGAGTCATTTACTTTATATTGCATGACTCTTTCTCGCTTTACAAAATGTATGCAACATTATCAATGGTATATAAGCATTTATATGGAAAGGGTATAAAGCATGGCTAATTACTGTTTTATTTTATTTATCTATTGTATTCTATTTATCAAGAGAAAATAAAATATGATTTTTTTTCAGAATATTTTTCCTGAAGACTTTCCTTTTAAAACTTCCTTTCATGTTCCTCTTCTACAGCTTCCTTCTCTACAGAAATG
>NW_015509155.1:4136-15421 GCF_001515645.1 Sinocyclocheilus grahami | reverse complement strand
AGAGTCAAAGTGCTGCAGCTCCGGCTGACGCCAGTCAAATACTTTTGCTCAAACTATGATCATGTGACTAGTTAGATAACATGGAAAAGAAACACAAAGGAAGCGAGAAACTATTCACAATACATTTACTTTGTTTCATTGTATATCACAGACTTAAATTCATATAATAGCATAATTATATCAGCAATACAAGTGATTTTTATAACCTGATCATTAGAATAATTTCTGCAGCGGATGGTGGAGTTAATTTATGTGGAGAGACACAGATCACATCACAGTCTGAATCACTTAAGCTAATCAATGGGGTGCCTCAAGGTTCAGTTTTTGGTCCTCTTCTCTTCTCCTTTAGCACAACCAAACTGACCATCTTACCTCAATTCACTACTGCTACTGTGTGCTCCCTCCCACCAGTTACGATCACTGAACAAGCGGCACCTTGTTGTTTCTTCACAAAAAGGCACAAATTAATTTTCCAGACCCTTCAGCCTCTCTGTTCGTCTTTGGTCGAATGAGCCAAACCCCAGCTTGGCTGAAGATGCACATCTTCCGCAAACACTCAACCACCCAACAACCCTAAACCGATGCACTTACACTCACACAAGAAATCCTCTTCTTTATCTTCTCAGCATTGTTATAGCGTGTTTACTAATCTGCCTTTCTAATATTTCGTATAATCTAATGCGCGTATGAGTCTATGCTTTATTGTTTGGAATGATTTGTGTGTATGTTTGTGTACTAAACCATATTTTGGGGACAAATTTGCACCCAGAAGATGAGTTAAACCTAAAAGAAAATAACAATCTCTTTTAGGGACATCCTCATTTGTAAAATTTGTATAAAAGTATAGTAAATAAAGGTTTTAATATGGTCATTTAAACATTTTATATGGTTATATAACTATGTTATAGTATTTATAGCCGTATATAAAAACAGAAGTCTATGGAATGTCCTCATTTAGACAGCTTAGTGAATGTGTGTTATATATTTTGTATATTATGTAGGCTATGTTATTCCTGTTGTTAATCTGAATGGCTGCTACATTGGCCAGGTCTCTCTTGTAGAAGAAAAAAAAATAATAATAATTTCAGTAGGACTTTCTGGTGAAATAAATAAAGTAAACTGACATGTATGACATCAAGTACATTTATTAAGAGAAAATGTCCACCACTGCAAATAGTTTCTTGCTCACAGCTGCTTTATTGACTGATTGTTTCTGTTCTGGCAGACTGATGCTTACAAAATCAAAGAAACAAATTTAGTTAATAAACTAAAACACTTAAACATTGAAGCTTGCTCACATATTTCAGCACAAGAAGGCGAAGTTTTTCTTTCTAGAACTCTGTACAACCAAAACAGACAGTCACTTAGAGGAATATTTCAGCTTTTGTGCCAGCAGTGACCTGCAGTTTTCACTTATTTTTCAGTGAAATTACAAGTTTTTTATCAAATCAAAAATCTAACTGTTGATTTCTGAAACCGGATATTTACAGAAGAGCAAGAAATGGCACTACTGAGAAGATGAAAACAAAAACAACAATATTGTACAGTAATATTAGTTTGGCATTATGTGGTTAATGCTGTAATCAGAGTGAATCTCGTCCTAACTGAAGGTTGCTGTATTGCATCACTGAGAGACTTCATGCTTCTGACAGAAGAAACCTAAAATCACACAAAGGTATTGTCACAGAGAAACAAGGTGAGTGCATGACATTCATCTACAAATATTCATATTTCAATCATGAGGCAGAGATGGTGTCAGAAACTGTCTTCAATTACTCAGCTCTTCTGTGAAACAAGATGTTTTCTGCAAACTTAAAACAGAGAATAACTATGAGACTATCAAGATCCAAAAATGACAAAAACACCACAAAAAGAAAACGTAAACGTGATTTTTGCCTTCACCAGCGTCAAACCTGAATATGTGCAAGAACTGAAGAGCTTTAAAATGAGCAATGAGTAGAAAAGCTAAAAAGATTGAAATGTAGATCAATTGTGTGTTTTCAATGTATGGAGAACAGCTGTGTGTGTTAATGTTCAAAAAACATCGAGTCAAACTGGTCTGGAATGACTGGAAAGTGAAGGTCATTTCTGGCTGAACTGACTACTTTAAAACACATCTGTATATAAAAAACACTTGCTTTCTGCACTTTACTAAAGTAAAACACGAAAGCAGCAGCCAGCATTATTTTCTGTTTTACTTTAACACAAAAAGTGCTCTGTGGTTTAAAGCTGGTGTGAAAATGTCCATCACACTAATCAGACCGACTCTGCAGACTTCACCACAGCATGCTGCTTTAAAGGGACAGTACACCAAAAAATGAAAAATCTTTAAAATATTCAGTATATATATATTTTTTTTTTAAAGATAGCTCTGCTCAGTACTGGCAAGTTACCAAGTAATTAATTGCTACTTTTTAGGTCGGAAATTTTAATTTTATTTTATTTTTTCTGTTACTATCCCTTAAATGAAAGTGTCTTTTACCACCGTTCACATGTAGCTGAACTTTTTTTTTAGCATTAAAATGTTATCATTAAAATGAAGCTAAACTCACCAGAAACATGCAGATGAATCTCTTTAATGAAGGTTATGTGAGTAGTAGTGTGTGAAGGTCCATATCTCTCCACTCCACATAAATAAACTCCAGCATCTGCTGCAGAAATGTTTCTGATGCTCACAGTAAAATGATCTTTCTGACTGTCAGACAGGGTGAACTTCTCCTCAGATGATTGTGATGATTGTGAGCTGTTCAGCACATGGACAGGATCTCCGTTCACTCTGTACAAGACTTTGGTGTGTGTTTGAAACTTATGATCATATTCACAGTGAAAAGTGATTGTTTGTCCTTTAGATGCAGTCCGGATAACAGACGTCCCACAAGAAGAAGAGGCTGAAAATGATTTCAACAAATCAATGTGACATGCACTGAAATCTTGAACTATTATTAGTATTATTAAAGGTGCACTAGGGAACTTTGGCCTCTCTATCGCCATCTCTGTTTGACACATAAAGTGTCACTTTCCTTGCAGAGTTACTGTACAACCAAAACAGACAGTCACTTAGAGGAATATTTCAGCTTTTGTGCCAGCAGTGACCTGCAGTTTTCACTTATTTTTCAGTGAAATTACAAGTTTTTTATCAAATCAAAAATCTAACTGTTGATTTCTGAAACCGGATATTTACAGAAGAGCAAGAAATGGCACTACTGAGAAGATGAAAACAAAAACAACAATATTGTACAGTAATATTAGTTTGGCATTATGTGGTTAATGCTGTAATCAGAGTGAATCTCGTCCTAACTGAAGGTTGCTGTATTGCATCACTGAGAGACTTCATGCTTCTGACAGAAGAAACCTAAAATCACACAAAGGTATTGTCACAGAGAAACAAGGTGAGTGCATGACATTCATCTACAAATATTCATATTTCAATCATGAGGCAGAGATGGTGTCAGAAACTGTCTTCAATTACTCAGCTCTTCTGTGAAACAAGATGTTTTCTGCAAACTTAAAACAGAGAATAACTATGAGACTATCAAGATCCAAAAATGACAAAAACACCACAAAAAGAAAACGTAAACGTGATTTTTGCCTTCACCAGCGTCAAACCTGAATATGTGCAAGAACTGAAGAGCTTTAAAATGAGCAATGAGTAGAAAAGCTAAAAAGATTGAAATGTAGATCAATTGTGTGGTTTCAATGTATGGAGAACAGCTGTGTGTGTTAATGTTCAAAAAACATCGAGTCAAACTGGTCTGGAATGACTGGAAAGTGAAGGTCATTTCTGGCTGAACTGACTACTTTAAAACACATCTGTATATAAAAAACACTTGCTTTCTGCACTTTACTAAAGTAAAACACGAAAGCAGCAGCCAGCATTATTTTCTGTTTTACTTTAACACAAAAAGTGCTCTGTGGTTTAAAGCTGGTGTGAAAATGTCCATCACACTAATCAGACCGACTCTGCAGACTTCACCACAGCATGCTGCTTTAAAGGGACAGTACACCAAAAAATGAAAAATCTTTAAAATATTCAGTATATATATATTTTTTTTTTAAGAAGATAGCTCTGCTCAGTACTGGCAAGTTACCAAGTAATTAATTGCTACTTTTTAGGTCGGAAATTTTTATTTTATTTTATTTTTTCTGTTACTATCCCTTAAATGAAAGTGTCTTTTACCGCCGTTCACATGTAGCTGAACTTTTTTTTTAGCATTAAAATGTTATCATTAAAATGAAGCTAAACTCACCAGAAACATGCAGATGAATCTCTTTAATGAAGGTTATGTGAGTAGTAGTGTGTGAAGGTCCATATCTCTCCACTCCACATAAATAAACTCCAGCATCTGCAGCAGAAATGTTTCTGATGCTCACAGTAAAATGATCTTTCTGACTGTCAGACAGGGTGAACTTCTCCTCAGATGATTGTGATGATTGTGAGCTGTTCAGCACATGGACAGGATCTCCGTTCACTCTGTACAAGACTTTGGTGTGTGTTTGAAACTTATGATCATATTCACAGTGAAAAGTGATTGTTTGTCCTTTAGATGCAGTCCGGATAACAGACGTCCCACAAGAAGAAGAGGCTGAAAATGATTTCAACAAATCATTGCAACATACACTGAAATCTTGAACTATTATTAGTATTATTAACGGTGCACTAGGGAACTTTGGCCTCTCTATCGCCATCTCTGTTTGACACATTTCAATATTACATTCCTTTTTTTAATGTAGGTTGTGCTTGTTTTTTGGGTCTGTGTACTGTATGGTCGCCTGTGATCAAAACATGAGAGAAATGTTATCCTATCAAGGCATGTATCCAGGGGGGGGAAATGTCATCTTAACAAGTGAGTCATACATAGTAGACGGGTGTTATTTCTGTTTACAGACGACACGTGACCTCATAAATATGACTAACATAAAAATTAAAAATAAACATTCTCAGCTCAAATTATAAATCATTATTATACTGTTGTCAAATATTATAATGCAGTGAGGCAGTTTGAAGTTTTTTCCGTAGTGCACCTTTAAACAGTACTATAATAAAAATATAATACTTAATGTAGTAGGTAATAAAGTATCATACGCACTTCTGTTCACCTCTAATGTAACAACATGACTCCATTCCTGATTGTTTCCACATCTATATTCCCCATCATCCTCTCTGCTGAGGTTCCTGATAAACACTGTGAAGAATTTGCTGTTTTCATCGCCATACAGTGTCGACCCCCCAAAAAACGAGCGTTTAGGACACAAATAGTTGTAGATGTCGGGGTATTTCACGTCGACACGGATCATTTCTCAAACAAAAGGAAGGTTAGGAAAAGGGGCACTGATATAAACCAATACAATTTAGTTTCTTAATATATCTCCTCCTCTCAGATTCACATAGGGTGGTGAAATAATTCTTTGACATGGCTAAAAATAATGAATGGTCTTGTTGCCGATCCTAGACTTCTGGGGGCCCTACGCAAAACTGTGTCGGGGGGGTTATGAACGAATGAATGAAACGCATTTGTCCATGTTTCACTCCGTCTCGAATCACGCTCACGGAAAGAGCTTGAGAAACAGTGTCTCTTCCGCGGCTCGGTACGCTTTCAACTCGTTTTTTTAGTCTCGAGCAAGACTGTACAACATTCACATTACATGATGTGACTGATTTTTTACGTAGAAAGGGCAACAGCGCACTGCATTGAAAGAAATGATCATTCATGATTTCATAACCGCTGCCCAAATTAAAAAACGAAACTAAAAGTAAATAATCTTTGAGAGCAAGGGGGCCCCCTGGTGTTTTGGGGACCCTATGCAGCTTGCGTATTTTGTGTATAGGGAGGATCGGCTCCAGTGGGCGCAGTTCTCAGTGTAATATGACATGATGCGCTCTACTTTTGTGTCCTAAACGCTTATTTTTTGGGTCGACAGCTTATAAAAACGTAGTTCTGTGTTTTTTAGCTTGTTTACTGTCCACCTTGTAACATAGCAGCTTTTAGGCATTGCTCTGTTTTTGTTATAAGTCAGAAATGAAAAGAAGGCAGCTTCCCACAAGAGAAACTCAATGGAGAGCGTTGGATTGTTTCCCCCCTGGTGTGGGCGTGGTCTTCAGATTATGACGCGTGTCGCTCTGTCTCTGTATGTAAGGTGGGAGGAGTTGGATCTGGATGCAACCACGCCCCCTGGATCTTGTGTTCTGCAGTGAGGACCATCTCCTGCCCTCGGACACATTTCTAACCGGCATGCATCTTGCGGTCATCACCGGTGATCGGCTCTGCGCAGATTTTGCTCATCTCAAACGAGCCTCTTGTTTCTACAATTCAAATTCAAAAAGCTTTATTGTCTATCTACAATGGGGTAGAAAATTGTCTTTAAGGCTCAACCAACAAACAATACAATTAATAATCACAACAAAATAATAACAATAATCATCTTAAGATCCTATTTGAAATACTAATGGAAGTTGGGATAAAGGTCTTCTTATACTTGGCCTTTTCAATCAACAAGAGTGTGTTCTCGTGGTCTGGTCGAATCATCTAGTGTCCGCATTCATTTCATTTATTCATTTTCCTTTTAAAAGGTTTTCCACAAACTTTGAAATGGTCAGGAATTTGTTGATGTCCCATTGAAGTGTAGTCGAAATATTAATGTTTTATACATTGACTTTGCACATCAGATGGCAACATCATTTCAGTTGTATTTTCAATGTTTCAACAAAAGTGATTTAGAATCAACATCACAGTGTAACGTCGATTTAATGGCATTGGCTTTTTTTTTTTTTGTGGAAAATTCAACATTGTTTCAACATTAATTGCGGGTGCAAAAGTGATATGGAACGTCACTTTGTAGCATTAATACAATGTAATTAATATTGATGCATCAACACTGACTTAATGCATCAACTTTCAATGCTTGCTTGCTATCTGGATATACTTTTTACTTGTTTGCCAAAGGATTATTGGAAGAGTTTTAATTTCCAACCGACTTCTTAGATGTTTTAGAAACAGTATCTTTAAATGTATGCTGCATTTGATGTAAAACAGTCATTCTGGTATCCAGATAATAGACTTTTCTCTGTCTCGGTTAGCTAATGACCTGAAAGTCTGCTGCCCTGTCAAATTGGACATTTATAGCACTGTAATGTTTTTTTACTGGCTTTGATAAAAATAGTTTTTCTTCATGTAATCAGATAAAATAAGTCTGTTGGTGGAGATATTCAACATGAACTCTAGGTGGGGATGTTTTACAGCTATTAGGCTGCAATATATCTGCACTACGGAGAACAAGCATTAGAGCAAATACAACAATATAACACATGTGTTGCTATACTCTGAAAATGAGATCCAAACACACACACACAAATGACTGCACATGTTTGTAAGCAATTTGATTAAAACCACAATTCACTTTTAATTAGCAGTAAACTAAATGTTTTAAACATAATTGAGTTTAAAGCATTACCTGATTTATGTTACTTTTTATGAAACTTTTAAATGTACTAACATATTAAACAAGTTATAAGTAAAATTTCTAAGTAAATTGAAACTTTATATTTAGAGTGACAGAGATGTATTAGTATTATTATTTAAGAACATAATATTAATAATGACAATATCTCTGAAAAGCTAAATTCAAACAGAAGAAACTGCAGTCATGTGATCATATTTTCAGATAAGGGGAGTTAACCTGAGCACTCTCAGTCTGCCAGTCCTTTCATCTGTCTTTCATCAGATCAAGAAAGAGAAGGAAAGCGGTGAGCACTGCAAATAAACGTGTCTGCTGAGCACTGAACACAGAAAAAGAGGATTTATAGAAAAATGGAACCGATAATTACAGGCGAGTATTAATCTGATAATCGAACATTAATAGTATAATATAGACTGCACAAAGCTATTGCATTGCTAAAAATGACAAAATTGGACCAAAACAATGTTAAATGGATTGGAAAACTACAGGGGCCACATGACACTCAACCATTTGAGAAACTGATAAGTTAGTTATGAAAGAGAAGTCACGTTTTTAAAAGCACTTTAACAATCAGCACAAGCTGAACTGTTATACAGCTCTAGCAAATCTTAGAAGTGAATCCGCTGAGAATATGAACGATCAAACATCATTGAAAGACATAAATAAAATAAAAAGAGTTAGTAAAAAATACTGAATAAAAGCTCTTAATCTTGGCATCAGTCATTACTGGTCAAACGAGACTGTAGATATGACTCCGGTCTGAGCTTCAGTTGAAGTCGATGGGACTGTTCACCAGTTTTATCTTCTCGTCAGGTGAAAATCACACAACTGATCACAAAAAGACAAGTGTGTTATTAATGTGAAAATCTCTGTCTCTCTAACTTCAGGAGATCTGAGGATTGTTTTGTTGGGAATGACTGGAGTTGGAAAGAGCGCAACCGGAAACACCATCCTGGGCAGAGATGCGTTTGAAGTGGATTTCAATCCAGAGTCAGTCACTCAACAATCTGAGGAAAAACAGACAGGAAAAGGTAGAAGAAGCATATCAATAATCGACACTCCAGGCCTGCAGGATTCAAAAAGAAAGGACAATGAAGTTCAGGCTGAAATAGAGAAGTGTATGGGCATGTCCTCTCCTGGTCCTCATGTGTTCCTGCTGGTCATCCGACTGGACGAAAAATACACAGAGGAAAAGATGAAGACAGTGAAATGGATTCAGAAGAACTTTGGAGAAGAAGCTGCTCGTCACACCATCGTTCTGTTCACTCACGCAGATGCACTGAGGAATAGACCACTGAAAGATCACATAGAAGACAGTCCAGATCTACGACAGCTAATAATCAGCTGTGGTGGCAGATATCATGCAGTCAACAATGAGGACAAAAAGAATAAAGCTCAAGTCAATGAGCTGCTGTTGAAGATGGATCAAATGGCGCTTAGAAATGAAGGGAAGCACTACACTAATGCAATGTACTGTAAAGCCCAGGCAAGTCGTAACTGCTGGAAAGCAGTAAAAAAAGCAATAGCTTCAGTAATAGTAGCAGTGCTAGCTGTGGTAGTAGCAGAAGTAAGTAAAGTAGAAGCAATTAAAGCAGCAGCTGGACTATTAATAATTATAGCAGTAGTAGTAGTAGCTGTAGCAGTTTATAAAATAATACGGTCAGGAGCAGAAGCAGTCATGGAGAAGCTGTAGGAGAATTTGTATTCTAAGTGTTTATGATTTGTGTTTCTGATGTTTATTGACAAAAAGAGACTAGAATGTCAATATGCTCCTGCTCTGCATTGATTAGGAGTAGTAGGAGGTGCTGTGAAGCCATTAGTTCAGAACTGAGCTACAGCGGTGAAATTGTTAGAAAACACAATCAAGATGTGGTACAAAACTGATCAAATCCATTGAATAAATTGTATTTAAAATAATTGTAATTTGTGTCATCATTATAAGCAGTATCGCTTGAAATGTTTTAATTCAATTAGTAAATAAATAAAATGAGTAATAAATTCATCCACAAAACTGTTCATGTAATGTCATGTCAAAACTTTAATTTGAACTGATAATTGTGGAAAAGTATATCAACGTTTGAGGTAGAAATTAATGTCTGTAACTGAGCATTAGAAGATAATAAAGGTCGGTTTAAGAATCTGCATGTGAACATACTTTTTTCACAAATACACAGTTTGAGTAATCAGTACCACAACATGGAATTGCTTGCAGTCTGGCTTTATCAATGTTGTTTTTACTGGCAACACACTGAAAGGCATATTATTTAAAGCGGATATTTTCAAGAGATTTGAGAACTTCTACACTTCTAAGACTTCAATCTTGATCGATGTTAAAAGGATTCATACTTACACTCTTAAAAATAAAGGTGCTTCACGATGCCATAGAAGAACCTTTTTGTCTAAATGGTTCCATAAAGAACCTTTAACATCTGAAGAACCTTTCTGTTTCACAAAAGCTTCTTTGTGGTGAAAGAAAGTTCTTCAGATTATAAAAAGGTAAGAAAGAGATGGTTCTTTAAAGAACCTTTGACTGAATGGTTCTTTGTGGAACCAAAAATGGTTCTTCTATGGCATCGCTTGAAGAACCTTTTGAAGCACTTTTATTTTTAAGAGTGTAAGCTGCGGAAGATTCTTGGTAAAATGTGATAAAATTATTAAGTTTCCTATTTGAAGTGTTCCATGAGTGTTCTTTTTAAACTACTTAGATGTCAGTGATATTATTAAAATCTATATCACACTGTGATAATTGTCAACCACAGTAATGAATAGACGGCCGAAATTAGTCATATCTCTATACCAAGACATTAGCCTTGATGAAATTAAATGAAAGCCATATCTTATATTCCTCAATATTGTTGATTAAACAACTGTTAATTCTATTTGAAAAATGTTAGACACCAATCAGACTTTGACAACCGGTTATATTAACTTTGAACATCACACCAAATTGTCATCAATTTTCGAGCACGGTTACTTTTGCATAGGAAAAAAAACTAATATTTAAATGTCAATTATCATCATCTTTTACTGTAAAACCCATTGTCTTCTGAGTTTGTATCCTTGAGTTAGTTGGAGACTTTATTATGCACCATGTACGCAACAGACACTAAATTCACAGTTGAGGCCTAACTTTTGCCTCCACTCCACATAGTCCAGCAGTCCTTACCTTTTCATCTTTAATCAGTTTTAATTACAGTGAACAATAATTATATGGCTTGTTTGATGATGAATATATAAATTACTGAATAATAATGTATTTAACTAATATGTATAAGATAAAATGGCTGTATATGTTGTTTAGATTTAGCTGTCACATTCATTGTAATACAATACATCCCACTGCAACAAAATTAAAAATAAATTAATAAATACAATAAAATAAAAAACACTTTGGAATGCATATATGACATGAGATGAGAATACATACATATAGTACATTTAAGTAGTCATTGCATTATGCTATAATGTTTTATAATTTAAAAATATATAACTATATAATGTAATATTGTGTAAAATCTGTAGAGTCCACTGGAGGCTCATCAATATCGCATGTATGCACTGAATACCTCTGAAGAAATCAAACTGGAGCTGCTTGCTACAGCATGGCTACTTTCTTTACTCCACAAAACCGAAAGTTCAGCTTATCTGTCAACTAATCTGGGTATGTCACATAAACTGAGTTCTGTAAAATCCCCAGAGAAGCTCACAATAGGTCTTTATTTCCTTATCGGTATATTGGTTTGTTTTTATCTAATGTCTCAGTTGCTTGTCAAGATAAGCAGAAATTTGTTTGTCCTTTGGTCTGTTCATATTATGAAGAACATGAACCT
>NW_015509155.1:2447-2990 GCF_001515645.1 Sinocyclocheilus grahami | reverse complement strand
CAGAAACAGGTTTGGACACCCCTGCCCTTGAACTATGAAACATCAGTGACTAAATTGTTTTATGACACTCATTCAAATGTAAAACATAATTAACTTGTTTCTGTCTGTGGCCTGATTCACTGATCACATCTTTAGTCATGCTGCAGTGCATGATGGATGTCAGCATGCACAACTCATTTGTGGCTGCCAGCATGCATTGCAGCCCAATAAGTTATGCAGCTGAATTATTTTACTATTTATAATCAAATGTTTTTTATTGTCACTACTGTTGAAGTTTGTATAAGTGTTGATGTCTAAGTGTGTCTCAATCAACACAAAAATATGCAGTGTTTTTGTAAGATCTCAGACAGATCTTGTAACATGGGGAGCGTGACAACAGAGTTGAGGGTCCAAATGCAAGCTTTAATCCAAAGAGTGGTCAGAACAGGCAGGGTCAAAATACCAGCAAACACTAGCACACAAGGTAATACAAAAGGGAAATCCAAAAACAGGCAAAGGTCTCTGGAACAGACTCGTGGACTGGGACAACCTCAGGAGGAGTAA
>NW_015509155.1:0-643 GCF_001515645.1 Sinocyclocheilus grahami | reverse complement strand
ATCTAAATCTGGGAAGAAACTGCAGAAAAAGCAATTGTTTAAACATGTTTAATGCAGTCATTTGACTGTTATTAAAGCAGACAGGTCTGTTGTTACATCAATCTCTTTCTTTAACAATGCACACTCTCACTATTGCAGTTGAGAAGCAAATTAACACATGTCAAGGGCCAAGTAAAGGAAACACTAATCAACACAATCATGACTTCAACTGAAACATTCAATGAAACATTAAAATAAACCTCTAATTCTCAATGAGAGCTTCTCTAGACGTCTAAGAGAAATAAAGTCAGTCTGGTTAATAATGAGTGAAACTGCTGCTGCTGTTCGTGGAGTTGTTTAGTCCTCCTCTGAGATCTTGAGAGATTCAATGTCTTCATATTTCAGTTGATTTCATCTAAGGCTGTGGCTGAAATCAGTTGTAGTTCTTGTGTTTGTCTTTTCTTCAGTGATGCTGCTTGTTAACAGCAGCTGTTCATCGCTGATGCTCAGTTGAATCACTTAAATAAACACTTAATTATCTTATTAACTGCAGTTGTTTCAGTGTTATTTTTTACACTCTGTAGACTGGACCCATATACACATTGAGTAGTGTTCATTTAACACTGAGGATTTTGCTGTGAAGAATGAGCTGTTAATAAAAAAA
>NW_015509154.1:15258-16467 GCF_001515645.1 Sinocyclocheilus grahami | reverse complement strand
CTGGAGGCTAAACTCTATTGCACAGACCTCACTTTATCAAGAATATATGATTACCATACATTTGCAATTCCACTTTATTGTCATGATTTAAAAAGGTCATAAACAGTGATGACATAATTCATTCAGTTATTTACTTCAATAAAATTAGTCCATGGTTTGAGTTCAGAGCTGCAGGTTATGTAGACAGTATTTCCTCACAGAGTGCATCGAACTGACACCGATGGAGCAACTGTATTATTTAGACTTGTTGATTAAAGTCATTCATTCTGAAGCTATAGCAATTTATACTGACCCTAACTTTAATACTCATATTTAACAAAGTATCTGGGGAAATAACATCTAGGCCTAAAGTTTGGTGAGATTTATAGAATGGAATGACATATTGATTCAACTGTTAACAAAACAATGCATTTTTAAGTTCACATTTTCATTATTCATTCAGTTTCGCCAGATATTAGATTGCTTTTGAATCACTTTGCTATTTCAGTCCTTCGTTTCACTTGATATTCATACATCCCTGCTTATGAATAGTAGAAGTCTGGCTCTTATTGATTTAAGGTGCTTTTTTCACAGCAAATTTGCATGGCTAACACCCCGGGGGCAGATGAAAACTATCGGAGAGTGTCAGATTTTCAAAGCAAACATGGAGAATACAGGTATTGATCCACTCTTCGGCAGGCTTTTATCTGGGAGTAGCTTAATACCACGACAGGAATAAAAGACTTTGAGGATGAGGAAAATACCAGAAAGAGCCATTAGACGGCGGTTTGTGAGGCGCATCAGATTTATCCCCGTGCTCTCAGGAGAAGGAACCATGGCAGCGTAAAGCATGACAGATAACTCTGATCTGCGTTCATTTGATGGCAGTCATTCCAAAAGACATTGCGACACAAGACCACTACCCACCATATTTGAATTCATTCGGTCGATTGCATTCAATTCTCAATGTATGCAATTTGTCATATGCATCATTGGGAGAGCTCTTGAATTTGTTTGCAAACACATCCACAGAGTGGATGCTATAGGAATATTGGCCTGACACCTCAGATATCACCTCTGTAAAGCTGATTAGTCTGAATTGAAAAGCTAATACTCCATTTAGCAGCTGTGAATTGCCTTGAAAACCTTCTTAGCATAAGCTCTGACAGTTTGTTTAACACCATCACTCCTGGAATCCTCTTCGTGTTTGAAGCAGACTCTTTCATCCTA
>NW_015509154.1:13331-14472 GCF_001515645.1 Sinocyclocheilus grahami | reverse complement strand
ACCCAGCAGGGAGTTACTGGGACTGTTACTGCTCTCCCACTGAGACACGGTCACGCACACCAACTCCCTCTGATTTTCCTTCATCTGTGTTTGTGAAGTTTTCTTTAAAAAACAGCTGGTGGGACACCATCCTTAGTTGCATTGTTGACCTTTTTTTTGTCTTTTAAATGTTTAGATAATCAATAACTGATCTACAGTTCTGTCTAGCTGCGACTTTAGATAGGACAAGCAGTTTGGAGAATGGATGGATGGTGGTCTGTCTAGATACACACATACAAAGTTCTTCAGCGATTTTTCTGTGGTTCTTTGGCGTGGTTAATGTGCTATATAGCATCACTACCATACAAATAACCCATTAAGCCCCTGTATATATTTTTAAAGGTTCTCTAACTGTAGTCTCTTAGTGTAGTTGGGGGAAGGATTAAAAACGACATTAAAATACAGAGTATTTCCTGAAGATAACGTTGTTTTCAACCTTTTTGCCACCAAGGCCCTGTGTAAGGAAATATTAGTGAAAAAAGTATAAAAGTGATTCAAAACAGCTTTTACCATTGTAGTAAATTCCCATTCATAGCAAACATATAAGAGTGGAGTAACATATATAAAATCTAAGGAGGAGAATGAGGTTCCTTTTATGGTTCTACACAGCACCCATTGACAAAGGTCAATGGCACTTGAAGTTGTTCCCCTATGGTCACAATCCAATGAACCCTATTTAGCACCATTTTTAGAGTGTAGAATGCAGATCCAAATACATTTTCAAAAAGTGTGCAAAAATAGTACCTTTAGGGGTAACAACAGGCTGTCACTCAGACAGTTCCTTTGAAGGGACAAATTTACACCTTATCTGCCTCTAAAAGATGCATATTAGTACCTTAGAGTAGTGATATGTACCCTTAAGGTACAACTATAAACTGTTTAGGGATAAATAAGTCACAGAAATTCCGTTGAGGGTACTACACCAGTGACAAGCTATTCTTCCCCTAAAGGCACAATTTTTGCACATTTTCTTCTTTTAGTATATTGAGTTGCATACATCTTTACTGAGAAATCTATAACTTGTTTTTTTTTTTCTTTTTTCCCCCCAGAGTTCACAAACTAAGAATGTTCTAGGGTTAATCGTCAGGCAAAAAAGGGTGCC
>NW_015509154.1:12185-13321 GCF_001515645.1 Sinocyclocheilus grahami | reverse complement strand
ACCCAGCAGGGAGTTACTGGGACTGTTACTGCTCTCCCACTGAGAGACACGGTCACGCACACCAACTCCCTCTGATTTTCCTTCATCTGTGTTTGTGAAGTTTTCTTTAAAAAACAGCTGGTGGGACACCATCCTTAGTTGCATTGTTGACCTTTTTTTGTCTTTTAAATGTTTAGATAATCAATAACTGATCTACAGTTCTGTCTAGCTGCGACTTTAGATAGGACAAGCAGTTTGGAGAATGGATGGATGGTGGTCTGTCTAGATACACACATACAAAGTTCTTCAGCGATTTTTCTGTGGTTCTTTGGCGTGGTTAATGTACTATATAGCATCACTACCATACAAATAACCCATTAAGCCCCTGTATATATTTTTAAAGGTTCTCTAACTGTAGTCTCTTAGTGTAGTTGGGGGAAGGATTAAAAACGACATTAAAATACAGAGTATTTCCTGAAGATAACGTTGTTTTCAACCTTTTTGCCACCAAGGCCCTGTGTAAGGAAATATTAGTGAAAAAAGTATAAAAGTGATTCAAAACAGCTTTTACCATTGTAGTAAATTCCCATTCATAGCAAACATATAAGAGTGGAGTAACATATATAAAATCTAAGGAGGAGAATGAGGTTCCTTTTATGGTTCTACACAGCACCCATTGACAAAGGTCAATGGATTGTGACCATAGGGGAACAACTTCAAGTGCCAATGAACCCTATTTAGCACCATTTTTAGAGTGTAGAATGCAGATCCAAATACATTTTCAAAAAGTGTGCAAAAATAGTACCTTTAGGGGTAACAACAGGCTGTCACTCGGACAGTTCCTTTGAAGGGACAAATTTACACCTTATCTGCCTCTAAAAGATGCATATTAGTACCTTAGAGTAGTGATATGTACCCTTAAGGTACAACTATAAACTGTTTAGGGATAAATAAGACACAGAAATTCCGTTGAGGGTACTACACCAGTGACAAGCTATTCTTCCCCTAAAGGCACAATTTTTGCACATTTTCTTCTTTTAGTATATTGAGTTGCATACATCTTTACTGAGAAATCTATAACTTGTTTTTTTTTTCTTTTTTCCCCCCAGAGTTCTGTAGCGCCTGCGTAGGATCATGCATGAGCGTTGGACGGTTTA
>NW_015509154.1:9584-10803 GCF_001515645.1 Sinocyclocheilus grahami | reverse complement strand
AACTAAGAATGTTCTAGGGTTAATCGTCAGGCAAAAAAGGGTGCCCTTCGGTTAAGGCTTGCACAAGTAAAGGACACCGCATCTCACTTATGGGGCCTAGGGTCCAAAACGCCCAATCAAGGGCATAAACTCATGCAAATCTGGCATGTCTAAATTTGTGGAAGTGCCATTTAAGTGCTGTCATGTCACCTCTTCATCAAAGTTTCATCCTGCTAGGAGACTGACAGATCATAGATCTGATGGAGCCTTGACATTGAGCCCAGATCCCATTTGGGATAACTGGTGTAATGGAGTCCCAGAGAACCAGGGGCCTTGTGTCCGACTGTCCACATAGGTCAAGGCTTTGAAGGTCTGCTTTATGTCCAGGATAGTGGCTTTTTAGATTGCTGCCATGACCCAGATGGGATCCGGCGAGACCTCTTTGCCCATAGCCATTGCTTTCAAGCACATTATTAGCACAGCATAGTAATGGGTGTAGCAGAGACACCACCAGCACACATGCCAACTGCAGCGGAGGGCTATGTATGCAGGCAAGCTGGCAGTCCCTGCACACTGACAGGGAAGGAGACTGTCCCGCTCTGTTCCCATTGTGTTCCAGCCACTTTGTTTTTAAAGGAGGTCAAACTGCCCGAGGGAGAGATGCACAAGGTAGCACCAGGGTGATGTGTGTTAGGAGAAACTCACTCTACAAGGTGAAGAGTGGAGACATGTTGTCACAGCAAAGGTTGAATCTGGTATGATGGCTCAAGGTATGTTGTACTGGTAGTTGCACTACTTATTTCAATGGGAAGAAAAATAAGGAAACTAAAACAAAAGTATTTGCTCTTTACACTTGGACAGGCAGCCAGAACAGCCACTCATAATTAAAGACTAGTTTCCTGTTTAATGCGGCTGGCCTCTTGAGCCACTCCCAGCTGCTGTTTGGAAATGTTAGCTTGCCAGCTGTGAGCCTCCGCCAGTGGGTTCCCTTGGGGACTGGGCCTACAGCATGCATCTAAACAACCGATGTAGCCCTTTGCACACCTGTTTACCCAATATCAATCACAATCTCTTTGAAGTGAGATTCACATTGGCGAGTTTCACCAAACTGTTTAGATTGGATTTACTGCAATATTGGGTGATGGTTGCTGTGATCCATCCCTCCTCCTCTCTGCTCTGCTTCCAGGGACTCTCAAGGGAGGAGTTATTTCAGCTTGCGACTAACCTAGAGTAATTAATT
>NW_015509154.1:8579-9000 GCF_001515645.1 Sinocyclocheilus grahami | reverse complement strand
AGAACTTTTTATTAGCTGAGCAATTATTTTTATTTGCATTAAGTGTAGGGTTGGGTACCGAAACCCTACCTATGTAACCGGTATGTACTAGAACCGAATCCGAACGCAGATTTCGGTGCCTCATTTCGGTGCCATGCCTGAGCGATCGATTGAAATATTTGTCCTCTGGTTCTCCGAAACGGACGTAAGAAGCATCATCACTGTGAACACGTGAACAATTATTTCCCGACTGAGAAAATGCACGTGAACTCAAGTCGGAAAGCTCTAATAATACAAATCCAACACATCTTTGTAGTAACGCGAGTGTCCATGTTTTTTTCACATTCTGACTTAAAAGCACAACTCGGGAAATGAGAGCATCCGAGGAGCGTGTGAATGCAGTAATTGCACTTGCTCTGATGGCAGCAGGTAGCCTTCCGTT
>NW_015509154.1:7952-8440 GCF_001515645.1 Sinocyclocheilus grahami | reverse complement strand
CTTTTGTGATCTGATGAGGCTTCTTGTCACAGAATGAGGCAGAAAATATGTTCCATATGCTACTTTAAAAAGAATACATCGATTAGCAATAGATTATAAATTAGGGTGACCATATGTCCTCTTTTCGCCGGTCATGTCCTCTTTTTGGACCTACAAAAATGCGTCCGGCCGGGGTTTCTTAATTGCCCAAAATGTCCGGGATTCTGTTTTCTTAATCCCACTCCCACTGAATCTCTGACCATTGCCGCTCCCGCGATTTTTGTGTCCACTCCTTTAAACATTCTAATATTGTGTATAATTTTGGCGCATCAGGGAGCCGCTCTCAGGATGCGGAGTATTTAAATATTTTTGAATGAGCGTTTGCGCTGTTTACTTTCACTTTCGATTCCGCGATCACACGCACTCTGTGTAAAGTTAGCACATTTTACAAGATTAGATATTTGTCAATGAGCTCATAATCTGTTGAGCAGCAAATACTCCAGCATGGT
>NW_015509154.1:4547-5881 GCF_001515645.1 Sinocyclocheilus grahami | reverse complement strand
GCCTATAACAATATTGTAATAAATGGCTATAACTTGCTTGGGGAAGTGTAAAAACACCCAATTGTTGCCTGCGTTTTTCTTAAAATTCTGTAAATTCATTAATTCTTAGAGAAAACTAAAGGAAAACTGGGACTTTAAAGTTTTTCTGTTTATAATGATATATGACACTTGATGCTGACTGCTAGAATAGGTCTTAAAAAACAAAGAAAAGTTTAAAAAAAGTGTTTGAAAGCGTTACATAGGTGGGCAAGATAGCATAGAATTATAAATTTTTGTCTCAATATAGGCTTTTTCTTTAATTTTCTGCATGGGTCATGACATCTCTTATTATACGTATATATGTGTGTGACTGTGGTTTGACTGTGCCCCAGTTGAGTGAAGCAGGTGGAAATGTTTGGAGATGCAAATGAAGACAATAATAAAGTGCTGTTTGGCATAAGGAGCGTCTTATTAAAAGTGAGGGATTTTGAAGGTGAAAAGAACCTTCTGCATTCGTTCAGAGGACAGCAAAGGTAATGAGTTTGACAGCTGATGCTCATGGCACTCTTCAGAGAGACTGGTTTTTCGTGTTGAGGTCAAAGCAAATGATTTCAGTATGCAGAGTAGCATCGGTGAGACCTTGGGATGTAGACGTTGACAGGATAAAGCCAAACCCTACACTCATTGGCCTTCATGATTGGATAATTCATTTATGATGAGCTCGCAGTGTGCTTAAGCACTGTAGGTGAAGCATCTTAATTTTTATGAATCCACTCTCAACAAGTTACATGGTTATTTAGAGGGATAAAATGGATAGGTCAAGACCTGGATTGTGTTTGGTCAATACATCAATCCAGCCTTGCTAAAATGTGCAATGTTGTAGGCTAATTGCTATGTGAATCACTGTTCACCTAGTTTCTGAATGTTGTACTGTGCAGCACCAAATTTGAACCTCTGTTTACATGTCAGGGACTATATTGTACCATTCTAATGCTCATTTGTTTTGGCAAATTTGGTTTGGTACTACTTGTAGGTTTTTATTTTTTTGAGAAAAAATAGTGTTTAAATGAATACAAATATAAATAAATGTTACAAAAATAATAAAATTTGTATACATTTTATATTATATAATTATTTCAATGTATTAAAATGTTATTAAAATGTATGCTTTATAAAGACTGGAAACCATGCGATTAATTAGTTATTTTATTGAATTGGCAGCCATTCCTTTATATAGATTTTAGGGTCCTTGGCAAAGGAGATCATCATATTCCTAGGATTTTTGTTCAGTTCAAATTTTTCCTCCAGAGTCTGAATTCTGATAGAGCCGCCTCATGCCTCCATCTTGTTTTTCA
>NW_015509154.1:0-1533 GCF_001515645.1 Sinocyclocheilus grahami | reverse complement strand
TGTCCCTAAGCATTCACCCCCAATCCCAATGAAGACAAAAACGTTGATTTTTCTGGTTGTCATACTCTCATTAAGTTACAGTTTTTTATGTGATGATTAGTATTTTAAATGATGATTATTATTATTATAGAAAAAAAATCCTTATTGTTGAGTCCTGTTGGCCATCAAGCTATGAGCAACTTAAAACAAATATATAGATAACTGACAATAAAACTATAATCCTCTCTATCCCTCAGACATTCTAGTTAAGATCCAGTGGATTTAACAACACCCAGGGGAAACTGTTAAAAACCTGGGTACTATAGAATTTTTTTAGTAGACTAAAAGACCTTTCATAGACCACGTGTCAGACATTGCCAATTATGGCTGGGTCTTATTTGCACCTTCAAAAATGGAGGGCACTGAGACCATGATTAGGTTCAATGGCTGAAGTAATCATATTGCAAATATAATGGTGATGAAGATGAATGTGCTCCTTGTTTTCATGAAGTTCATCACAGAGAAAGAGAAGAGGAGGTACAATGAAAAGGCTGAATGACATTTCAACGTGTGAATGTCAAAGTGGATGAAATTACTAGGGATGGGAATTGTAAGGAGTGAAATGATTCTGATTCCAATTCCCTGAACGATTCTACCTGCTTCTTAATGATTTCATTAATGACTCTTTTAGTACTTTTGAGGAAACCCTATGAAATGAAATGGTCTATTTAAGGCAGCATTATTTTAATTGTTATTTTGAATTTCTCCAGCTACTGCGGTGCAGAAAAAAATGAAATCTTGAAATGCAATGACCATTTTATATACAAGATTGAAGGCAGCATTGTGCTCCATTTCTGCCACATGGTGGTGAAACTCCAAGAGAACACAATAGATGACAGGAAGCGTGTGTGAATGAATGCAGTAGAGTAAACCGCACCAGCACAAACACACTGAAGGGCCTGAGGTGGCAGCATCAGCTGAAACCTGCACACATGCCACTTTACAGGCATGTTTATCTGAGGGGAGCCAAATGGTGTGTCCTCTATCCCAGTATTGTCTGTTTTCCCTCTTCTCAACGTGACATTTTCTCGTATTTTATTTCCCAGCTTGGCAAACACCAAATAACACATCCCTTTTTGGTTACTGGCCTTGTCTCAGTGTAACACTGTTCTTCAGAGAACTTATGGATGAAAAACCAATAGGAAACCTGTTTCACAAAGCATTTTTGGTATTTAATGGCTTTCATTTACTTTAAAGAGGGGGAAAAAGGGTTTGGCAGTTTATGTAGACTCTTGTAGTGAATTGATTTTACATTTATGCCTTTTGGACCCACTTTATATTAAGTGTCTTTAACCGCTCTATACTTAATACATTTAAATTAATCATTTGATACAATGCATTTATTCTTTAAATTTTTACATTGTACTTTTATTAAAAATAAAAAAACCTTCCTGTAGTTACATCTACAATTACAATGTTGAAACTGTCTCTACACCTTAACCCATACTGTTTTAAATTTGGTATTTATAGATAAGTATTTGATCCTTTTCAAAG
>NW_015509153.1:13789-16469 GCF_001515645.1 Sinocyclocheilus grahami | reverse complement strand
TATATATATATATATATAGTGTGTGTGTGTATATATATTTTTTTATTTTTTTGGAAGTCATCGGCCCATATTTAAACTTAATATTTAAATAATCATGTTTAACAGTGAAATTTTTGGAGAAAAACTACATTACCCATAATTCTGCAGAGAAAGCCCCAACAATAAGAAAATCAAAACAAGCAAATTGTGCAAAGAGCTCTGTAGCGACAAATAAGCATTGCAAATGACATGATAGTGAATCTCCCTTCACACATTATTTAAATATTTGAACATGTATGAATATTTAGCAATAAACAAAAAATGCATCGTTTCTATATGTGTAATTAACAGCTTTAAATCAACATTTATGAATCGTTTTTTATTTCAGTTGTCGTTTGCAATGCATTATGAGATTGTAGTTCTGTCATTAAAGTCGTTAAATACACTTTGCATTTTTCTTGGTTCAAATCAAGGTTTTTGATGTTGTGGTTGGTTTGATTCATGGCTTTATCGTTCCTTAATTAATACTTTTTTTTTTTAAGATTTATTTGTTGGCGTTTTTTTGCCTTTATGGCAAAATTTTTAGGACAGTTAGTTCACAGGAAGTGAAGTGGGAGAGAGAGAGAAGGGGGACGGGATCGGGAAAGGTCCACAAGCCGGGACTCGAACCGAGGACCCCCTAATGTGAAAATCGCTTCAGAGAGATCCACATCTTAGCTCAAATATAAAGAGAGTTTTATATTTTCATGTATAAAGACTTAATTAAACTGTGTAAGAAAGTATTATGTCATATTATATTACATTGCAAGTGGATGTTCATACATTTATTTCCCGCAGAGGAACCGATGAGCTGCTGGGAGTGATGGACAGGGTGCACATTGTGAATTCCACTCTGGGAAAAGCACTGGGAGGAGCTGCTGGTTCGTATAGATATCAGACATCATCTGGAGCACAGTTTTGCATAGTCAAGCTCCTATGTCAGGCAAAATAACAAATAAAATCGCAAAGTTCCTTTGCTAATAAGACTGGAGCAATTTTAGCCCTTTCAAATGTATATTTTTCTAATTCTCGGTCAGGTGGTTACACCGTCGGACCCAAGGCTTTGATTGAGCTTCTGAGACAGCGGTCTCGTCCGTACCTCTTTTCAAACTCCCTCCCTCCTCCTGTGGTGGGCTGTGCCACCCGTGCTGTGGAACTGCTGCTGGCATCCAATGAAATCGCTCAGTCCATGGCAGCTAAAACCATGAGGTGAGATCGGAGGGGGGAGTGGGCGCTCTGTGATATTTATAGATTCAGTTACACCCTTTAGCTTGCGTTACTGCTCTCTTTTTGTGGACCGAAGATAAGCAGCAGAGTTAAAACGAACAGAGTCTGCTTTTCAAAGCAGCAGTCTATCTGGGATGACATTGCAGTCAAAACAAAAAGAGCTGACTTTTGCTGGTTCAGTATGAAAGTAGGAATGCTTTTAAGAATAAAGGATTTTTGGAATTCATTGAGCTAATGAGAACAATGGTCTATTGTGCGCCTTTTCTTCTTTCCCAAAGGTTCAGAAACAACATGACACAGGCAGGGTTCACCATTTCTGGCACAGCTCATCCCATCTGTCCGGTGATGCTAGGAGACGCTCGCCTGGCTTCACTTATGGCTGATGATATGCTAAAACTGGGTCAGAATTCAGATGTATAATAGTCCATCTAAATGTTTTGCTACAAAATAAATGATGCAAGCCCAGCAGCCTGTTTAAAACAATGTTTTTCTCTCTGTCATCAGGAGTGTATGTGATCGGTTTCTCCTACCCAGTCGTTCCCAAAGGAAAAGCCCGCATTCGAGTCCAGATCTCTGCAGCTCACACTGATGAGGACATTGATCGTACTGTAGATGCCTTCATACAGACCGGCAGGAAGCATGGTGTCATTTCCTAATGTCCGAAACACAACTGACAAAGTTGTGGACTGTTAGAGTGAGGTTTAAGATACATATCATAGCAAAAATGCTTCTGAGATCAGTGAAGGTCAAAGGATATTTGTATATTTTATAAATGACTTTCTTTAAGATTAATAGTTGCTTCTTTTAGGGCAGTCTTCTACACCAGCTATATACCAAATGTGTCTTGACATTTTTCAGTTAAGACTTGTCTCATCAGCATTATTTGCAAGTTTATACAGATCATGCTGATGCTGCAGCTGTCCATAGATGGGTCAAAATAAAAAGGTTATGCCATTTAATGTCTAATCTTGATTATTTACATGAAGGTAGTTGACTACTTAAATTCACTACTTTCAAAGCAAATACTGTCCCTTACACCGCTGTATAAAATCAGACCCAAATCTTAATATTGAATAAACGAAAAGCCCATTTGTACAGTGCAATGTCCATGCAACAATTTCTCAAACAATATGCCAACAGTGGGGCATGTTGTCACAATGGAAACCTGTCATTATGACACAGCCTATTATAGACTGACATGAATAGTAAAGCAATTAAAAAACACTAAACTATTTATTGTATGTAATCATTAAAATGTAAAAGGTAATATACATGTCAAACCATTGTGTTGGCCCATTAATATAACATTTAAAACCTGGCATTTATATGTAAAACTTTTGTCCTGACAACACAGTTCGAGTTTTAAGCTCAAATCTATTTTTATTTCATATCTAACTTTTGTATTCTATATGTCAGCTTGGTTTTGAGTTCACTT
>NW_015509153.1:11939-13644 GCF_001515645.1 Sinocyclocheilus grahami | reverse complement strand
CAATGCTGAAATTCCGCGCCAATCAGAACAGCCAGTTCCGGTCCCTGCACTTTGCTTTGTATTTTTCCCGCCAGTACTCCACTTTGGTTCCACCTTTTTCGTGACGTATCTCGTCATGACGCCTTGTGGACCAATAAGCGGGACGGAAAAGTCAGTGAGGGAGGGGTCTGAATTCAGCGCGAGGCTGGGCTAGAGGTTTTGCCGCGAAAGCCAGTGCGCGTGTTGCAGCGGGGAGGTCACTGTTGCTTCTGACCTACAGAACGTTATAGCAGTATTTAAATTGAACATTGACAGCACTTATTTAAGTAATACCTTATTGAGCGTTTATTGCAAGGAATCTGCATATTAACAGCATGTCGGGATTTGATGATCCAGGAGTTTATTACAGTGACAGTTTTGGAGGAGGTGAAGGCATCGGCGATGAGGGGGTCGTGAAACGCAGCCAGATCAAAAAAAAGTTTCGAGAGTTTTTGAGACAATTCAGAGTCGGCACCGATCGCACTGGATTCACCTACAAATACAGGTACTGTGATATCAGATGTATTTCCATGCTTTTTTTTTTGGTGGTTCTTTTTGCACAGTGACAGAATACGTTTTGCACAACGTGTAAGTTACCTATAGTTGGTCTATTAATCGTTGGCTATCATTTCGTTATGTCATTGTTATATCCGATCAATATTGTTTTTCATTTAGCCCGTGTTAAATTTGTTGCAGATTCGCCTTTAACTTGTGTCCGGTTCGTGAACGCATTGTTCTTTTGAATGATTCAGTTGAATCGATTCATTACGCGTTGGGTTTTTATCACGTATTTGCTGGGGTACATCATATTAAATATGTTATGTGCAAATATTAAACTACAAACAAAAAAAATTCTGAGAGCAAATGACTGATGGCGCTAGCGAAGCGGGGAATCGTTTTTGAGTCGGTTCAATACGAATCTGTTCGAAAGAACCGATTCACTTTTAAACGAATGATTTCCCAACTCCCATTTTCACTAATACAATGTACCTTATTAAACAGAGTTTGACATCTTCATCTGTTTATATTGTTTTAGTACTTTAGGACACTGTTAACGGTGTTTTTCGTTTTCAGAGATGAACTCAAGAGGCACTATACTTTGGGAGAGTACTGGATTGAGGTGGAGATGGAGGATTTGGCCAGTTTTGATGAGGATCTGTCAGACTGTCTGTACAAACTGCCCACTGAGAACTTGCCTTTGGTAAGGACAGACTTACAAAAATAACTTTTCATATAAATATTGGAAGTCTTACTGAAGTTGAGTTGGATTTGTTTACGGCATACATAAGTAATTACTTATGGTAATTATATAATTATCTTTTGTTATATTTATTTTAAACTAAGAAATATAATGTTTTTACACAATGTAATACTCTATTTTCAGATGATTACAGACTAATTTATTATCAAGTTTTTATGACTTTCCAAGATGCTGTATTTATGAAATGCTCAGTGCCTTTTGAACATCAGCTGATAATTAGATTTGACATTGATTGATTGACAGCTGGAGGAGGCAGCGCAGGAAGTGGCTGATGAGGTCACACGTCCGCGGCCAGTAGGAGACGAGACTGTACAGGACATACAGGTCATGCTGAAGAGCGACGCCCACCCGGCCTCCATCCGTAACCTGAAAGTGAGGAAATAAACTATTAAAGGGGTCATATGATGCGATTTCAAGTTTTCCTTT
>NW_015509153.1:5085-6519 GCF_001515645.1 Sinocyclocheilus grahami | reverse complement strand
ACTTGTTGATATTTAATGGTTGGTGATCTGTTGTCCTGCAGGCAGCTTGAGGCCGTGGTGCGCATTGCAGAGTCTCTCGCTAAGATGAAGCTGCAGCCCATCGCTGGAGAGGAAGAGGTGGACGAGGCTCTGAGACTCTTCCAGGTGTCCACACTGGACGCGGCTCTGTCCGGCAGTCTCTCCGGTGAGTGTGTTGGTCTTTCAGGCCGGGAATAAACTGCAATATTACTTATCACAGGTAGATTTTTTTTATGGGGGACTAGGATTGCCACATTTAAGAATAAAATTATTTTAGTCAGGTTAATTGATTACTAAATAAAAAAAATTTAATTCAAAAATAATATTAAAATCTGAATCATATTAAATGTCAATCACATAAATTAATAATATATAAAATATGATACAAGTCATTTTTCAGATGGATAAATATATTTTTTTTAGAAACCATATAAAACTAGTTAAAATTGTTGTTAAAAAAAGTTTCAAAATGTATTGCCAAATGTTGCAGTTAATAATTATGTATTTTACATAGATTGATAATTGATTTATTAATTTCACATTTATATTCTTTGAGTGGTACTGGGTCAAATTATTCATAATTTTATTAACAAGGTGCAAATAATTATGTTAGGGTAATAAAACTGCTTGATAGCTGTAAATTCATGAATGAATGTTCGTTGAACAATCATTTACACTTATTTTGTTATTATTTCCAGCCCGTTGTATCTTAAAATCATTCTCACAAGTTGACAAATCCTCAACTATGTTAGGCAGCAAATTTAATTTAAAAGTGGAATTTGTACCAACGATGTTCAGTCCATCATAGAAAACCAGCCCTGCACAGTCTAGCCTCTATAAATGTATCTGGAGAGTCTGATGTAGCAGTGCTGTCTGATTGTAGGTGTTGAAGGATTTACCACTCAGGAGGATCAGGAGTTGATCTCTCGCATAGAAAAACAGCTGAAGAGACGCTTCGCCATCGGCTCCCAGGTGTCTGAACACAGCATCATACAGGATTTCACCAAACAGGTGAGTTAAAGCTGGCCCAGGAGCTGCTCACAACCTGGCAAACTTCTCAAATCACTATTTTAGTTCATACGTCGTGTATATAAAATGTCTTTTCTCCTCTCCTCTGAACAGAAATATCCAGAACACGCCATTCACAAAGTCCTTCATCTGATGATGAGGAGAGGTGAAGTGCAGCACCGCATGCAGAGGAAGGTTCTCTACAGGGTCAAGTAGACAGATGCTGTGTGTTTGTCTCGCATTATTCGGTCAGCAGAATCTGAGATCTGATGGGCATCTAAAGGCAGATGTGCAGAAATAAGCCACCGCAAAAATGATATACAATTCCGATTTATTGTACATAGTTGTTTGGATACTTTATAGCTGGAGAAATGTCCTGTTTATCATTCCTACTGTTTGCTGAGAAAT
>NW_015509153.1:0-1500 GCF_001515645.1 Sinocyclocheilus grahami | reverse complement strand
CCCCCCCCAAAGTGTATTGGTTTTCTGTAGTTTTACCTTGTACTGTGTTTGCGTGATCTGTCCTTTCTGGTAGTTGAGCATCAGTTGTGTGTTCTCAGCTCGAACGTGACTGTCTTTGGTGGCTGCTTTTATCTGCTCAGACAGATCACTGTGGAGAAAATTAATTTAATTAAATTTAATAATTGTTTTTATAATGCCACAATCCCTCACAAGTAGTTCACTAAATAGATAAGCTTCTTAATACTGAAGCTTTTATGAATCACTGACTCACTGTCCGAGCCTATATCTAGCACTGCAACATCCATACATCTATACCATTGCTACACATGAGTGCTTCTTATTTTTGATATGATTTACTTCAGGCTTGAAATGCATTCGTAATCACTATGAAATGAATGACAACGCAAAGCATTTTACCTGCCAGTGGCTTCTCTTGGTTTGCTTTTCATGGACTCCATCCTTAAAACAACAGATATTTGTTATCAAATCACATTTGTGCCCTGTAACAGATTAATAAATGAAGTTTTGTCATGTTCCTACTTGTGCTGCAGATGTCCTGTCTTGTGTTCCCGGCGCTCACTGTGGCTTTGACTTCCCTGACCGCCTCACTTCATTTATATAGGTTCTCCTTCCCATCTGAGTCACTGGATTCCAGAAGGGAAGTGAAAATGTTGAGGTAGTACCACATGCTTATACTAACCATGACTGGACGTTTTCTCGACTCAGAAATCTCAGCAGGCTCTCATGACAGAGCAACATGAGGTTAAACAAACCCACAGTGTGACCAGGCAGCATAACAAGTTGTTTGAATCCGTTTGTTTATCGGGTTAAAGTGTTTATAAGTATATTTTTAAATGCATTAAGTCTTATAAAGATAACAATTTTTGTTTATTATTATTATTATTATGCATAAAACATTAAACATACATAAAAGGCAGAACATATAGAACCTCTACAGGATAAACAAAGTAAAAAAATATCACACCTTTTAAAGTTTCACCTACAAAATGAAAGAATAAAATAAGATAATAATAATAAACACACACAGAGGGAAATCTTGTGCATCTGTGGTATTACCAAAACAATCATCATAATATTTAAGAAATATATATATATATTACTTTTCTTGCTTTTAATCAACCTAAGATTTAAGGAATGCTTCGATTTCAATTCATTTATGTGAGAAAGAAGGCTGCGAATTAGACAATTTTTGCTTTTGAGTCAAGAATCAAGGTGCTTACCTATATAAAGATATAACAGGATATATTTTATGAATTACTACTTGTGAGGCAACAACCAGGCTTCTTTCCAGTCTAATGATTCAACAAGAGATGCCCAGAAAAATGTAAAAATGTTCCTGTGTTGTGAGAGTCTAAATAGGAACCATGATTTCATGACTGTGCTGTTTCACTATTGGTGTTTCTAAACATGACACAGCAGACTGTGAAGCATTGCCAAAGCCACTGGAAGGCAAGCCTGCAACCTTTAGCCAAAAAAAAA
>NW_015509152.1:16088-16492 GCF_001515645.1 Sinocyclocheilus grahami | reverse complement strand
CTCTCTGACCCTCCATAGACAGCAACACAACTGAAATGTTCCTAGTTCCAGAAACGTAGCAAGGAGATCTGTAAAATAGTCCATGTGACTTCACTGGTTTAGTCGTAATTTTACGAAGCCACGAGAATACTTTTAGTGTACAAAAAAACAATAATAACATAATTTATTCAACAATTCTTGTCCCCGAGTTGCCGTCTTCCACCATTTTGGAGAGAACCCCAGAACGTAATCAATATAATCAGCGTTGTTTATGTTCAGATGACCTTACTACGTTTCTGGACCTGGGAACATTTCAGTTGTGCTGCATTCAATTGGGTCAGAGAGCTCTCAGAATTCATCACAAATATCTTCATTTGTGTCCTGAAGATGAACGAAGGTCTTCTGGGTTTGGAACGACACGAGGG
>NW_015509152.1:14512-16078 GCF_001515645.1 Sinocyclocheilus grahami | reverse complement strand
TAATTAATGACAGAATTTTCATTATTGGGTGAACTAACCCTTTAAAGAAATAGTTCTTATGTATATCATTCTAAACCTGTCAGGCTGCAAAAATGACAACAAATGACCATACAATTAGCCCATACACTGTAAAAATATCCTTTAAAAAAGATGGCGACTATATTTGGACATTTTGGTGACTGTATGTTTTATATTTAAAACCAATATTTTAACAGCAATAGTATATATTTTATTAATGCACATAATTTTTCATTAAGCACATACAGACTACCATTCAAAGTTTGGGGTTGATAAGATTTTTTTTTTATTAAATCTCTTATGCTCACCAATGCTGCATTTATTTGTAAAATACAGTAAAAATATTGTGAAATATTATTACAATTAAAAAGATCTGTTTTCTATTTTTAAATATGTTTGAATATTCCTGTGATCAAATCTGTATTTTCAGCATCATCAGCATTTATTTGAAATATTTTGTAACATTAGAAACATCTTTACTGTTACTTTAAAAGAAAAAAATCAATTTAATGCATCCATGCTAAAGAAAAGCATGAATTTCTTTAAAAAATCATACTGACGCCAAGCTATTGAATGGTAGTGTATATAAATAGCTGAGGAGGACATGGCTGTCCCTCTAATCATGCATCAGCTTGATGTATTCAGACTCATCTCACAAAATGGCCACCCAGATCGGGCCGCCCCTCTCCTTACAGGTTCAATCCCCTGTATATTATTAATGACTGTATGTTTCAGGCTGGACAGAATCAGGTCTCATGGGTTCAAGGGTGGCTGTGTAATGCCCAGAGGCTGGCTTGGGAGAGATAGAGGGTGATGGATGGCTGGGAAAGAGGGAGCAGAGGATGGAGGAGCTGAGGGTGACTAGCAGCACTCACCAGATCCTCTTTGCTTTCTGTCTCATCCTCGTTCTCATCTCCCACTTTCCATAAATAGGGTACACTGTGGTGTGCCATTATGGTTTCTTATCTGAGAACTATATGTTCAATATCTGTGCAATTTAAGCTATATCATGAAGAGCATTATCTCTATTTGTGTCCCACATTTTGCAAGCAACACTGTTACCACTTTTTTCCCTTTTACAAAAAAGTAATTCTTTATAATAATGCCACACAAGAAGTAACATCATTTGTGTACTTCTTAGGGGAAAATTAGTAGATGAGTAAATGATATAATTTCAGTTTTATACAAATTTTGATGAATGCATTCATCAGGTTCAACCATTCAACTCTGTTTCCCAGGTTATTGTAGCTACTGACTGACAGTTTAATTAATACTTTAAATACAATTGCAAGCCTGTAATTTGTGTTCTGCAGCAGTTTATTATTATATTAATATTATTATGTTAGTATATTGTTTACAATTTATATAAAGGTATTTTTATTTTGATGTTCGCTGGAATATGTACAGTAAATTATGTCATAATTTTCCCACCCCCATGTCATTTTAAACCTGAATGATTGACTTTCTTGAAGAATTTTGAAGAAACCAAACAACATTGGACCCCATTGACTTGCACTTGTTTGAACAAAAACCAAAATGAAAAAAAAA
>NW_015509152.1:13084-14502 GCF_001515645.1 Sinocyclocheilus grahami | reverse complement strand
AAAAAAAAATCTTTGGTTTGGAACAACATGAGGATCTTAATGATTATTTTATTTTATTTTATTTGAATGTTTAGAGTGAACTATCCCTTTAAGAGATCCAGCCGAAATATGACTCCCATTACACAGAGAAAAAATATGCAGAGGATTAAGTGACTTCTCTTTTATATTATATTCTGTCAGTTGAATGCTTCTGGCCTGTGCTGTGCTTTCATTTGATTGACATTCTCCCTTTTTCACACAGAATCATGTTTTCAGCCTTTTACAAGTTCAGTCCTGTATGTTGAGCCATCTACTTCAATCCCGTTCTGTGACGGCTTTCACTTTACTCTTCATGAAAATAAAATGTTCCATCTCTGAATCTGTATCTTTCTCACTCTCGTTCTGTCTGTTGTGTTTTGTCTGCTACCTAACTCAATGCCTGTCTCTTTCTGTCTGTTTTCCTCAGTGAAAATGAGCTTCTGTCTTCAGGTGTTGATTAATGTGTGACCTGCAGCTCCTGACAACAAATACTCCCTCTGCTACAAGAACTGCCATCCTTCTGACTGACCATAGTCCTTTCATTTGAAATGCATATTCACTTCTTTTTGTTCAAATATAGAGACAGAGAGAAGTGGAAAGTTTGGGGTTTAGTTGAAGGGATGGTTGTGGCCTACGTGTATTACATTATCTATTTTGCTTCATTGCCCATTGTTAATAGTGTAGAGATATATGAAGCACAGCTCACACAGATGCCACTTTCCAACCAAGCAGCTTTACTGTGTGGTTATCCTGATTGTGCGGGTTTTTATCAGGGATATTATCATTAATTAAACTAAAATTACAACTAAAATCATTAAAACCCCATTTATATTGTCAACTGAAAAAAAAAAGTTTGTAAAATTAAACATTTAATTTCTGCTTGTTGTCAAGGTATATTTTGAATTTTCTTTTAGTTCGAAATAACTAAAGCTAAAACTGACATAAAAAGTAAAACAAATCTGTATGCACATATTAAAAAAAATGAATGAAAATGACAAAAATGCACAACAAAATTAAACAGAATGAAAATTAAAACCGAACCTATAAAAAAATAGCTAAACTATGATAAAATTTCGCCGAGCAACAGTAAATGTGAGCACACCTTAATTCAGTGCATTCGGGTTAATGTAGCCTAATGCATGTTCCTGATTTTGTCTTGTGTTTAGATGTTTATGCTGTAATTCTTATCTCCTGAGTTTCCTTTTCCAATTTGTAGTCATTCTGTAATTTAATTAGTTGATTGTGTCTCCAGGTGTTCCTCATTTCCTTGTTACCTTAACCTTAATTCCACTGGAATAGGGGACCTACTCTCAGGTCATCCATAAAAGTCCTTCGCCAGGTGATTTTCGGTTATCCTTGTTTTCGTTTGCCTTGTGCAGGCTGCCAGAGTATCGTGTATT
>NW_015509152.1:10651-11624 GCF_001515645.1 Sinocyclocheilus grahami | reverse complement strand
CTCTCACACAAGCGTAATATACCCCAGTAAAGGGTTTTATTACACTCCTCTGCAGCAGAGAGCCATAAAAGTGGGTTTTGATGAATCATTCTGCTTATTCCGGCAGTCAGAACAAAGTGTGCGTGTAATTAGAAGAGCATTGTTTACACAGAAGTATGCAGCGCTAGTTGTTTTAATTAGCATGTTCACAGAAAAAAGTGCCCTGTAAGAGTACCCTGAAGATATGAAAGCAGGCCGTTTTTCCATATTCGTCCTGCCTACTAATCCATCTGTTGTTTTTTAGTATGATAGATTGACATTTTTCAATTTTAAACCTGCTTTGAGCTTTTAAACCTGGTGGGAATGTTGTCTGGTGAACATATGGACTACATATAGTTTTTGCTTCAGTTTTAAACTGGTTTCTGTCGAGATGGTGACAAAGATGTTTTTGCTCCACAGATCCAGCCAGGAGAGGCCTTCACTGTGTACCACACCAGCCCAACGCTGTCCAGCTTATGTAAGCCAGTGGTGCTTTGGACCCAGCAGGACGTGTGTAAGTGGCTGAAGAAACACTGTCCACACAACTACCTGACCTACGTGGAGGCCTTCTCTCACCACGCCATCACAGGTACAGCACAGCTCTCTGGAAATACAGTGCCAGGGACTTTCAGAATTGTGTTTTCCAGGCTTGGAAATGTCATAAAAACTGGTCTAGACTTGATATTGTATTGAGTAAAACTTAGTCAAAGTCATGCCTAAATTGTGAAGGAATCATTCTTTTGAGTCAGTTTTTTTTTTCATTCAAATATCAGTGTTATTTTAGTATTATTGATATACTATTATAATTTTTTTGTAATATTCTGAATTCCTTTTTTATATTTTATGTTTCCATTTTAAATGTAAAGTTTTAGTAGTTTCAGTGTTTTTGTCATCTTTATTCATTTTTTTTAAATATATCTCTGTTGTTTTTTATTTTTTTCCACTTTTTAGTGAT
>NW_015509152.1:8425-9124 GCF_001515645.1 Sinocyclocheilus grahami | reverse complement strand
GGTGCGTCGAAAGACGAGGATCTTGTATCGACGATAGCCAGAGATGTCAAAAACATAAATTCTTGGATGGATTTGGCATTTCCATTTAATGTAGGCCTGTTACATTCTTATTTGTATTAGGCCTATTATTATGAAGTTAATTTTATTATTAAATTAAAATTACAATTAATTTGCCCCATAAAACCGCGTAACTGACGCGCTGCGAGGATAACAAAAGATAAGGCTATTTACTCCTCAAATAAAATGTTTTAACAAAGGTCTTTTAAGACAGGTCTATTATGCAATTAAATATAGGCCTATAATTAAAATGTTAACACTGCAGTCATCAATAAAAATCGTGAAATAAAAGCTTTATTTAGCCTATTTAAAGAGCCGACTTTCAAAAACAACCCATTTAACACGAAATACGCTTCTTCTCATTTTTTTCCCACTATGTATGGGCCACAAGAGAAATATTAAGGGGATAAATGAAAACAGTTAGCTATAATATACCGTTATCAGCATATGTTGAAGTAGATTCTTCTCGCCGTCTCTGAGAGATTATGCAGCATCAGATGCAGAAAGATTTCTCCGTCATTCTGTTTTTACTTTCACTTTCTGCTTCTAGTGAATTGACTGAGATTAAGACGTTCTTGTGCAAAGTTTGCACGTTGCTTGTGATATCCATTGGCTCGCCTTCATGGTTTAAAACAGAAATAT
>NW_015509152.1:6105-6658 GCF_001515645.1 Sinocyclocheilus grahami | reverse complement strand
GTGTGTGTGTGTGTGTGTGTGTAATAGAGAGCTTTACAAAACATCTCAATGATGTGCACAATGGAAGCACCATATCAAGATGAAAAATACAATGCAGCTTATGAAAAAAACCCACAATAGTCCAAATATCAACCTTAAGAAGCACCTCTGGCTAGTTACGGATGTTTCCATTATCAGCGTTATTAGCATCACCCATGCTCTAATTGTTCCTCTCAGCCTGCTGTGAGTGACCGGGAAGTGAAGGCAATCCCCCCAACCATGTGTGAATTCCTGGAGCTGGAAACTGGGTCAGTGTTGGCCCATGACTGTCCTCTAAAGCCCCAGGGGCAACTGGAGGTTGCTCCATCACAGCACTCTGGGTCACTGGAGCATCTCTGTCCAATAATCCCCCATGAGCCCCTAGTAGTTAAATACACTAGCAATTGGTTTAACAGCCTATACATCAGGCTTAACAGGATATACTTCAGTGACTGATGCTTTTTAGCATGAAGATGGATAAATGGAGAGCGCAGTTTGGAAAGATTGTTACATTAGCTTGAAGAATATGAATTTG
>NW_015509152.1:4757-5391 GCF_001515645.1 Sinocyclocheilus grahami | reverse complement strand
AAAAATATGGTGAAAATGTTACAGGTGTTGGTGCTTGTACATTTTACAAATTATAACAGTATATTTCATTAAGTGTTATAATGTTAATATACCAATCTATCTGAACTACCAAAATCGAATTTGTACATTAAAATGTACTGATAACCACCGTAATAATACAGGTGGTAAAATAGACAGCCACGTCATTGATGAATTAGTTCATAGTAAGTGTTTTTGCACAAAACGTGTAATATATGTATATAAACGATTCGTATGGTAACACACAATACAAAATATTGCAATAAACAATAACTAAATCAGAAAACGTATCACAAAAATAACAAGAAACAAAACTAATAAAATATAATCATGTTATGTGACATGCTTTTAATTTTTTGACCATAAAGTATACTGTCATTCTTTTTTTTTTTTGCTTTCAAAACCATGGACAATATTTTACAGTAAAATTACATATGATGCAATGTTAAACCAGTTTTTTTTTTCAGTGTGACAATGTCTATTTACCATGAATAAATAGATAAACATTAAGATATAGTTATATTAATTATTTGTAAAATATTTCTTAAAACTTTGCTATGATAAACTATGCATTAGTGGTCCCATTGACACTAGATCAATCACATTTATAAAAATA
>NW_015509152.1:0-572 GCF_001515645.1 Sinocyclocheilus grahami | reverse complement strand
CACAAAGCAATATGTGCGGAAATTGAACACATTCATTTATGTGGCCTAAAATAGACTCTGGTTACGTAAACTGTATGCGTGGCATTCATCTGAGGGAGTGTCTGTGTACTTGCCAGGTGAGAATGAGGATGGATGATTATATTGTAAGAGAGAATGAGATGATTTATTCTCTAATTTATTATTAGAGCCAGCGCATTCAGGGCAAATGACAATAAATTCCCCTGCTTTGTGATGTTTTTTGAAGGACAGGACTCTGACAGTGAGGTACATGCAGGCTTTATGCCGGTCTGTCTGACTGCTGAAGTAAATAATCTCTCTGTTGCAAAACTAGTAAGCTGCTTTGCTGTCTACTGCCTACATAGGATGCTGCCTTCTGAGTTAGCATTCTGAAATGGATCCTCATAAGAGATTTGTACAGATCTACATTGGCTCCATGAGCCACAGAAATGTCACTTCTCAAGGGACGTGAAATGAGATGCAAATCACAATTGATTTCAGTAAAGTTTTAGCATGTTGCAACGTAGCTACCAATATTGTAGCCAAATCAGCAAAAAAATACATTGCACACACAA
>NW_015509151.1:15386-16480 GCF_001515645.1 Sinocyclocheilus grahami | reverse complement strand
AGAAATCTTTTGTAACATTATAAATGTCTTGACCGTCACTCTTAATCAATTTAATGCATCCTTGATGAATAAAACCTTCGAGCGGTTGTATATATCTACTGCTAAAATCTCTCTTTCTGCTGTTGCATGATATACTGTATTATTCTGCCCAGCTGTAATCATGCAACATTAAAAAGCTCATACAAAATTAAAACACTAGATTTATAATTCCTGAAGGAGCTGTCAGTCTTAGCACAGCAGCAGCAGAATCGTGTTAAGTAAACTCAGGTATTAATCATTGGTGAAAAAAGATCAAATATATATATAAGAAAGAAGCAAACAATCATAATTTATTAAGATAGAAAGCCAATTGGAATTCACTGTGCAAATCATCCTATGTAAGATTCTGCATGCAAGCGCAGATATCTAAAGTATAATGTTTGCAAAAAACTAAAATATATAATGATTTCTAACATGCATCTGATGTTTGAGAGCTGCACAGATCAAACACCATTAAATCTGTTCCACATTTCAGTGTGTTGATGCTGCGATGGGAATTAATTACAATTATGACCTATAGAAAGAAAGCCGAACATACAGTTCTAATTGTATTACCAATCAAGACAGCTGACTAGTATAAGCATAAAGTCCTACAGGTGAGATTAAAATATGCACAAACCTTTGACTTTACCGTCAGCATCCAGGACGGTTTGGAAAGCATCAGGTGCCAGAGAGACTCCAGCACTAACCAGCAGCGGCCGTCGCTTTCTCAAAGCCTCGCGGCCGCTTCCCTCTTTAGCCTGTATAGATCACATCACATAATCAATACCGTACATACAGAACACCAGCGCTCTGTTACTGAGCCCAGACACACCGGCCCATCTGAACAATGTGTTAAGACTTCAAATGCTACATTTAAACATTTGGGGTTGGTAAGTTTTCTCAAATGTTTTTTAAAAAGAAGTCTCTTGTGCTCGACAAGGGTGCACTTATTTGATGAAAAATACAGAAAAAAATGTGAAATATTTTTACAATATAAAACAGCTGTTTTCTATGTGAATATCTGTTAGAATATAATTTATTTCTGAGATCAAAGCTGTATTTTCAGCATCATT
>NW_015509151.1:12475-14082 GCF_001515645.1 Sinocyclocheilus grahami | reverse complement strand
AATACATTAACTGTAATGTTCATCAGTTCAGCTTTGCTAAGTGTCATTATTCAGCTAAACTCAGTTCAATGTTGATTCAATTTAGTTCAATAACAGTGTCAGTGTTGCACAAACATGTTGCTTGGGACTTAAATTTCAGTCTGTTCCTCACACATGACTTCATGCTAGACTATAGTACGTGAGACTAATTTGAGGACTTTTAAAGTGATCTTTTTGTCTTAGAAACATTTTTTTAAAGTGAGTTTAAATCTCACAATTCTAACTTCATAACACGCAATTCCAAATTTTAAAGTCAGAATTGTGAGATATAAGCTTGGAATTGTAAGAAAATAGACTTTTTTCCTCAGATTTTGACGTTATAACACGCGATTGCGAGTTTATATTTCACAGTTCTGAGAAAAGAAGTCAGAATTGTGAGATAAAAAGACACAATTACCTTTTTTTTTAAACTTTTTTATTCAGTGGAGGAAATGGGCTTCCACAATAAATCATACTAAAATCATTTAGGAATATAGGAATGTTTTGTCCTTACACCAAAAAAATTAAAAATTAAAAATATTCTACACATAATATTCCACACTTCTCACATGCAACACAAAAGTAGACACATTTAGCAGAAGTTTTAGTGGCAAGGGGAAGATAATCAGTGATAGCGACTGATATTTAAATGTGTTTCTCAAAAAAAAGCATTGCATGACTTCATAAGATGTAGAATATAGTGCATGTGACTAATTTTAAGACTTCTAAAGTGATTTTTTTGGTCTCAAAAAATATGAATAATAAATAAAAAAGAAATTCAGAAAATCAGTTTTAAAAAAGAAAAACAATGATATATGAATAAATCCTAAAATAGTATTTTAATTATGGAAGCTTGTTATTGCAACTGAATAAAAAAAAATAAAAAAAATAATTGTGACTTTATTTCACAATTCTGACTTTATTTCTCAGAGTTGCGAGTTTATATCTCACAATTCTGACTTCATAACACGCAACTGCGAGTCAGAATTGTGATATAAGCTTGCAACTGTAAAAAAATTTGAATTGGACTTTATAACTCAAAATTCTGAGAAAAAGACAGAATTGCAAGTTTATATCATGCAATTCTGAGAAAAAAAGTCAGAATTGTGAGATAAAAAGTTGCATTTAAAAAAATTATAATAATACTAAAAGAATATGGGTCATATTAGTCATTGTGCAAAAAATTAAAAAGCAATAAAAAAAATCGTAATCCCTATTTTTGTCACTCAACACTCAAAGTTTACTTCCCACATGCAACACAAAAGGGCTCATTTAGCAGAAGGTTTAGTGGCGAGGAGAAGATAATCAGTGATAGCGACTGATATTTAAGTGTGACAAAAAAGCATTGCATGACTTCAGAAGATGTAGAATATAGTGCATAAGAACAATTTTTGATTTTACTTTTAAGGTGATGTTTGTGTCTTGTTTGGCGCCTCTGGTCACTGTCTGCTTTCACTGGACGAAGACGTTTTACAATCTGCTAAACGTCTCTTTTTATGTTCCACACAGTGACTAAATGTGACATCAGGAGGAGCACATTTTCACTGCTATCCAAAAGTAGACCTAAATAAGACTGAACTCAGATTCCC
>NW_015509151.1:5235-5773 GCF_001515645.1 Sinocyclocheilus grahami | reverse complement strand
GATGTACTAAAATAACTAAAACTGAAATAAAAATGAATAAAAACTGAATAGACATAATAAGGCAAAAAAAAAAACTGATTCAAAATATTCATAAAAACTATAATAGTATCTCAACGACACTAAAATAACACTGGGTAAATGAAGTTTATAAAATTTCCATCGTACAATTTGTATATGTACATATGTAATATCAATATGATGATTATGATGAATATGAAGATTTATGGTATTATAAGCAGCAATCATATATGTCAACAATATATATTTTATTTATGTCACTTTACAACAACATATATACAAAAAAAATGTTTTAAACACATGTCTATTTTTTATATATACTTATGTAATATCAACATGTATTGACGGGTTTTAGGATGGATATACTGTACATGTACATGACATACAGTATATGTCCAAAAATACGCATTTATAACCATGCATATTTGTATGGGCTGGATATAATTATTAATATATGAAATTGCTCCAAATTTCGAATAGGTTTCATATATGTTTTACTTCATATAATGCTATGTTTCAT
>NW_015509151.1:4754-5171 GCF_001515645.1 Sinocyclocheilus grahami | reverse complement strand
GCAATGCATCACTACTGCAAGACTAAAACATACTGGATAACTAGAATAATATGCCTTTATTATGGGTGTGCATTAATTAAGAGCAACTAAATAAAATGAGACAAAATCATGTCAGTTGTGTGGAGGAGGTTAGAAAAGACACAAGATATTTTGGTGAAATAGAGCTTGAGTGAATGAGGATGGCTGCAGCTGCTTGAGCAGGATTAATAACGCAAGTGACACGCAATACAAAAGAGAAAGATTTACCTGTATGGAGAAAAGCCGGGGATAAAGCTCTGGTTTATGTGACTGTATAAAATCGGAGGTGACCTTGGCCATAGCAGCTGCCTCCTTCTTCTTCCCAGCATCGAGAAGACATTCAACAAGGTGTCTGAAGAGAAACACGAGATGAAAACAACATGAAATATGAGCCTTCAC
>NW_015509151.1:3290-3910 GCF_001515645.1 Sinocyclocheilus grahami | reverse complement strand
AATAAAAAAATGAAAAGATAATTTCGACTTCTAATCTCACAATTCTGACTTTTTCTTGCAATTGTGAATTTACATCTCACAGTTCTCACTTTTTTTCTCAGAATTGCATGAATCGTGATCCTCCCAAAATTGCATGAATCGTATTCCTCCCAAAATTTGGACTTTTTAATTGTGAGTAAATATCCTGCAATTCTGGCATTATAAACCACAACTCTTGTTTCCTCAGGATTGTGAGATGTAAGCTTGCAATTCTGAGAAAGAAAAAAAAAGTCGCAATTATCTATACATTTGGTAACACTTTACTTAAAGCCTTTATGTATAATGCATTATAAAAGTAGATTTAATGCATGAATTATGCCTTGTAATGCACCTTATAATGCTTTGTACAATCTCATGAATAACTGTAACCACGGTTAATTCATTATACCTTCATTGTTACACCATGCATTTTAAATTTGGTTATAATTAATTACGACAAGATACAATGTATTACAATGCACATTATGAATAATTATAATGCATTATATCCTGTAATAACCATTTATAATGCATTATACATAAAGGCTTTAAGTAAACTTTCATATAAATCTGGTCATTGTGAAAACAACTACATTTATTTA
>NW_015509151.1:0-1558 GCF_001515645.1 Sinocyclocheilus grahami | reverse complement strand
AAAAAAAAAATCACAAATTAGATCTTTGTTATAGTTCTCAATAGTTTCTCCTGCTGAAGTCTCTACTTCTCAGAGCCCTGTAATCTCATGCGTCTCCTCTAGAGTTTCAGATGAGATCTCAATAATGTCTCAAAGCGTGCTCAGTTTCGTCAAATGTGCAATCATCAAAAGTCAGAGATCGCAAGCATTTCTCATGAATTCCCCAATGAGTCTCCTAAACTATGAAAGAGTCATCTCTGAGCAATACGATGCTCCTCTTGCTTGTTTTTCTTGATGAAGTGGGCCACTTCAGACTTATTTTAATCAGGACAGGAGATGAGAGAGAAGAAGCAGTTTCTCTGTTCGGATAGTTTACTCTACCTGGACTTGTCTTTGGCAATCTCAATCGCCTTCAGATAGTACATCACAGCCTTATCCAAGTCCTCCTGGAAACAGAGCAACAACAAAAATAGGAACAAAATTAAAGATGTGAGGGACAGATTTATTTAGCATTGAAGTATTTTGAGAGTGTATTGAGTGTACTCGAGTGCATCAACCTCAGAGCTCGCAGAATGTCTTTATAAGTTATCGTTAAAAATGAATTCCCTATGGAGAAAATGAATGGAGTTTTACCTCGGAACCCAAGTGTTGGAATAAGTGGTTGTTTACTGTCTCAAGTGAAAAGAGTCTCTGTGAGATCCTATGTTTCCAGTTTCCTCTCATTATAAAGATCATGTTATATATTCTCAAACTGACACGTTTAGAGCTCAGAGGTCAAAGACTGATGCTCTTTAATGAGCCCAGCACACTGTTTGGACTTACCGCTGTGCTTATGGAGCGTGAGGTGATGAGCTGACCCTGGCACAGATACGCTCGACACAGGAACTGATTGGCTGGAGGTTTCCCTTCCAAGTACATCATTAAACAGTCCTGTGCGATTTCCCGACAGCCCAGCTGACAACACAACACACAACACAACAACAGAAGATGAGTGTGCCAGACTTCCTGCATGCAGATCACGACCAGGTTTATTACAGTTAACTAAAATCATTACAAATACGTTACTTCTAATAAAAAAAAGCTTATTTCACCTTGTTGCCAAGGCAACATTTGTCATTTTCATTTAGTTTAACTTGCACTAAAATAACTAAAAATGAAAAAAATTTGTTTAATAAAAACTACATGTATATAGACATATAAAAAAACACTAAAAATGACAAAAAGACAAACAAATTACTAAAACTTTAACTAAAATTAAAGTGAAAACAGAAAATTCCAAAAATAAAAACTGCTTTAAAATATTCTTTAAAACTATAATGATACTAAAACAACACTGATCTCAACACACAAGCTCAGACCAAAAACATGAAATGCATTTTATTATGTGCACAAAACTTATTGAAATAGCCTAATTTATTAAAAAAAATATCTGTGCACACTATGCTTTTTTTATGCATATGCCATTATTCAAGTTCAGTTAAATTAACAATATACATTGTTTCAAAACAGCTTCAAAGAATCTTTAATGTTTATGATATCTTAATATCTTCATGCCTTATAGTTGCATTTAGCAGATTAG
>NW_015509150.1:15645-16484 GCF_001515645.1 Sinocyclocheilus grahami | reverse complement strand
AAATTTGATCTATTATTTTATTAAATAATATGAGATAAAGAAAAATTGTCTGTACAATGCAGAAGACAAAAGTGAAGCATCTAACGTGTCTTTTGTACAGTGCTGTAGCTCCGTATATGTAGCTGTATTTCTATCTGTAACCTCGTGCTGCAGCACTTAAAATGCCTGATTTCCTTTTTGTTGAATCGCTGCTGTTTGTATTTGTCTTCATTTGTAAATCACTTTGGCTAAAAACTGCTGAATGAATGAATGTAAATATACTCGTCAATGTAAACAAACATGCTGTCTGCCTCGTTTAACCTCCATACATTGTGTCGAGTAAGAAATAAGAGTAGAAATGTGTTATATATGTTTTATGTTTTAGATGAGTCCTGAAAATGCAGGTTGTGTGCTAAATGATAATGAATATAATTTCACAGACATTATAAAGTGTATTGAATGGCATATTATACAACTTTAAATAATCAAAATATAGTACAGTAGTTATATTTTAAAGTTTATATTATATTTATTTTTCTTTCTTTCTTTTTAAAGTAAGTGTTTCAGTAGACTATTCTGTCCTGTTGTATTTTCTCTTATAGTAAACTGTTCTTGTGTTTTATTAAAGAGTTATTGCCAGAGCAGTTTGATTATGGGACATTTCTGTGAAATAGACACTGGAATATCATACAGCTTTATATAATACATTTGAAAAAATGCCTTCCATTTCCAATCCAAATGTAAGAATGTTTCAGTGTACTGATTTAGTTTTTTTAAAGTTTTAGTTTTTAGGCTTTTTAACTTTAGCTGCAACTCTCTTTTTTTCTTTTTTATGGCAGCATGAATGAGTCAGCACGTTC
>NW_015509150.1:12078-12469 GCF_001515645.1 Sinocyclocheilus grahami | reverse complement strand
TGCAAAGAAACAACACAATAATTATTTGATGTATATAAGCTGTGCACAAACAAAAGCTGGAGCACAAACGCACAACTTCTATGGGTCTGTTCACATCTAATTAAACTGATGCATTTGGATGTAAAAGTGGATGAATGCATTACCTGCAGAATCAACAAACACTGAATATTCAACAAAACCACATTTCACGACTTCGTCAATATGATTTAGTCAACTTTCTCTTTAACAAACATGAAATTTAATAATAATCTTAAGACTACACACAACTTCTTATCTGTTAGTCTATAAAATGGAGTGAAACAAAATGTAATTTCACTACGTCCCCTCCTTTACCTTGCGAAATTACATATATTACATATAAAAACATAACAAACCAATTAAACTCACAAGT
>NW_015509150.1:1799-11746 GCF_001515645.1 Sinocyclocheilus grahami | reverse complement strand
ATATATTACATATAAAAACATAACAAACCAATTAAACTCACAAGTAAGGAACAAATAATAGAAGATTATTTATATTGAATACAGATAATAAAAGTAGCAGCAGAAGAGGGTTTTATATTGTTTCTTTCATTGTTTCATTCTCTTTCTTTTGTCTGACTTGTTTCTGTCTACATTTTTGCAGCTTCTCTTCATATAAATATGAACTCCACAAAATATATAAAAAATGTGTCACAACTGAATCACCAAAGCCTTCCTCTGTAAAGCACATACCCAGCTGGCCAATGCTAAACTGAAATAATAATACTAATAATACTACTACTAATACTACTACTACTACTACTACTACTACTACTAATAATAATAATAATAATACTACTAATAATAATAATAAATCAATGGTATGAGAGTCCTTAATGGCTCAGTCCCTGCACCTGTTCAATTTGTATCTGCTCCTATTAGCACAACAACAAGCAAGACACAATAATGTCTGGTATATGAGTTATTTGCCTGTTATCTCAGCTATCTTTTGTTCTTTCTGTCTTCTGTAGGAAGATATCTGCTCAAAGATCTCATCTGACAAAAGACAGAAGATGCATTATTATCATCAAAACAGGCTTTTCTGACAATGTCTTATATGCAAATAATAATAATACTAATAATAATCATATATTTTTTGTTTGTTTGTGTTTTAGACGAATAAAAATCTCAAAAAAGAAAATGTTTGTCTTGGACCATATTTCTTCTTTGTTTTGTGGTGTTTTCAGCTGATCTGTGAGTTTGCTGCAGTCCTCTGCTGTCTTTATGGCTTCAGAAATCTTCAGCATAGAGGCTCTTGCAAGATTTCTCACACTATATAGCCCAAAAAGGAGCAAAGCAGGTCTGCATAAATGTCTGCAGCATTTGCATAGTTAATACAGCTTTACTATGAGCTACTAATATGATGTGTGCTGTCTGCTTTGAGAATTACTGACACAGCACAATTCAGATACTTACATTGCTTGATTTAATCGTGAGAAAGGTCTTCACCTTTTTGTGGCTGTTTTTTTTTTTCAAGATATACACTTGAGACATATTAAACAAACATGGCTTGTGTGCGTGTGCGTGTGCGTGTGCGTGTTCGTAAGTTCATAAGTAGGCCTAATAATGAAAGCATTCAGTGTTTTAATGCAAGTGAATCCAGTTGTACCGGTTCTTCTGTTCATTGAAGGAGCAGCTGATCTGTGCTTCACAGATTTCACAGACATTATCAAGTGTATTGGATGGCATCCCAATAATATTCTACAACTTTAAATAAGCAAAATATAGTACTGTAGTTTATATTTTAAAATGTATTATTATATTTATTTTATTTTACTTGTATTTGTATTTATTTTTTACAAGTAGAAGTTTCAGTAGACTATTCTGTTCTATTGTATTTTCTCTTATAGTAAACTTTTCTTGTATTTTATTAAATGAGTTATTGCCAGAGCAGTGTGAGTTTAGGACATTTCTGTGCATTAGACACTGGAATATCATACAGCTTTATATCATATATGTAAAAAAATGCCTTCCATTTACAATGCAAGTGTAAGAATGGTTCAGTGTACTGATTTCTTATCAAAACCTCTTTGTGTTCAGAACTGAAAGTGAGAGAAAGAAGAGAGACATGGAGGAGAGATGGAGATAAACCAGCACACATCAGGACAGATGAGCATACATTCAAATATATTTGTCCTTTGGTTGTTCCTTCACCTGATCCAGGGGCGGATTTAGTGATTTGGGGGCCCCAGGTTAAATACAGGAATGGGGCCCTATACAATTTCACACATCTACAACCTTGAGGTTTCTTTCACTGTTGATCGCTGCTGCACGACCGTGTCCCATAGTTGTGTGTAATCTTTTAGATTTTTCATGTACATGTTATAAATAAAGGATGTATTTTATGTTGTAAATCCCTTGTTCACTTTTAAACAGGTTATAATAGTATTAGAGTAGGTTGGACACTAGGTGGTGCGTTGGGGTAATTTTCACTGTGCAATTGTCTACACAACGCAAGGCTGTCTAATTCTAAACTTTAAAATATAATTTTTTTATTGATTTTAATTGCACATTTAAATAAACAAGAACGCTGCCCGTTTCTGCGCTGCTTTGTGTACAGTCATTACAGAGGAAACCGCTTTGTTTCTACAGTGAAAGCGCCTCCTGCTGACCAATGATGGAAAATTTACCAAATGCGAAAATTAACCCATGTTTTGACACTGCAAACACACAGAGTTGTAAATGTGAACAGGTGGATCGACAAGATAATGCATTATACAATTAAGACAAAGTATATTTATATTTGTGGCAGGAGGGGCGGGGTTCAGCGAGGCCTGCATTGGGAGAGAGAGGCAGGAGACGAGCGGTGCATAAGTGGGTCAAGTACAAACGATAAACACCTGTGTCCTGTTTCAGTAATTGGTGTGGAGAGACCGGATAAAAGAGCCCACCTGGAACAAGATGGGGAGAGACAGTCTGGGTACGTGAGCGACCCGGGAAGACGGGTGTAGATACACGGAAGCCAGTTGCATTCTGTTTGTTATGAGTTATTGACTGTGAATCTTACCGTGCTGAGTGAGCGCCGTGGTGTGTACAGTGCGGGAAGGAATTTAAATAAAGCTTGCGTCCCAGCAAGCCGACCCTGACTTCTTCCTTCTACCCTCTTGAACATTTGTTACAATATTGTTATTTAATTAATGCAATAATTGATTTATAATAATCGTTTAAATTTATATCATAATTGATACAACTCATCCATTTACTTAAAACTTTTTTGTTTTGTGAAAACCTGTAAGTCATGATTTTTACAGTCATTTTACAGTTAAAATGTTACCATAGTCATTGCCCTACTACGCTCATATATATTTTATTTGTGCGTTTGGTCTTAAAAAATAGCTTAAGTCTTATATTTGAGTTTTAAAATCCTGCAGATACTGAGTTTAAGGTGACTTTAGGGAGCTCTTTTGGTCCCTTAAATGAATTAAGGTGAAATGGTTACTAAGGACTTTGTAGCAAAACTTAAGGGAGCACTTAAATAATTAAGGGGGATACTTAATGGCAGCCTTAAGGTTCCTTAAGTTGACCCTTAGGTTTTTTTCTTGCAACCCACGTTTCTCTAAGGTCTCCCTTAACCTTATAACTACGGGATTTCTTGGCTTAAGGGCTTTCATGCAACCGGGCCCTGAGCCTCACTTTATGCAGCAGATCATGGTGCCCTTGAACAAACGCCCATAAACTTTTGGCTCATAGAGCGGCTTCCGTTCTGAGCTAATAGCACAGCGCTATTGGATTCAGTTCCCTATAAGCTTCAGTGAACTGATGTAACGTGAAGTGAACCGTATCAACAGGGAACATTTGAGGTTCCATGAGATAACGGGAACGAGCATTGCGTAGCTTACCATGCTTCCACATGACACAGTGAGACATGCTAGACGCTTCTCAGTCGAAAGGTTCTGACGATATGGTATTCCAGCATGACTTATAGGCAGTCAACACAGCCCTTCTTTGTGGGCTGAAATGCCATTTGTCTGCGCAGGTACACAGACGTGAACCAATCTGTCACGTTGAGTTTTGTTTTGTGTTCATGTTTCCATGTCTTTTATTTTGTGATTTTGCTGTCATCCTTGCCCGCATGTGTTCCTTTAGTCCATGTGTCTTGTTCTCATTGGTTCATTGTCTTGTCATGTGGTTATCTGTTCTGTTTATTCATTGGTTCCTGTTTCTTACTTGTGTTTGGTCATTGGTTGGTTTCATCATGTGTTCCCTTTGTCTAAGTATTTAAGACCTCTTGCTTGCCATGTTAGGTTTTGTGTACTGATGTTGTAACCCTGCTGTCAGTGAGTTGGTTTTGTCAAGCCAATGTCAAGTCAAGCCAAGCCTTTTTGGATTACTGTATGTTTTGTGCCTTCGTTGTAAATAAACTGCACTTGGGTTCACTACACTTGCCTACAGTTGGACTAAATTTGTTACACAAGATGGCTGTGTGCATGTTTCTGTGGCTCATAAGATAATACAGTCCTGCAGGTATGACGTCAGACTAATTCGCCACTTGTTCCTTTGAGTTTTTCCTATGTTTTTTTTTTTTTCAATTTATAAGTAAAATAAAGCCTCTGGTAAACATAACACATACATGGACAAACAAAGTTGGGGTTTCAGATACATGTCTAAACAGTCAAATATACACAGAAATAAGGCCGTCTTGGCAAGCATTTACAGAAAGATTGTCAGTTATGGGAAGGAAATCGGATATGTGTCAGTATCATGTATTCGGTCTTTAAGCCTACTGCAAATACATGCTGCTGTCTATGTCATTACCGTCAAACAAAAGTCAAAAGACAAAGAGAAAATCACTCACTGCTCTTGACTGAATAACTTTAGTAGCTTTAATAAGAATCAATGTATGTTTGATTCATACAGTTAAGATTATACAGTGTTTTAAAGTTTAACTCAGGTTTTAATTACCATTTTGGCAACTGATTATTTAATGCACCACTGTGTTTTAAGTTCATAGGCTTGTTCGACTCTGAATATTCTCAATAGTACAAAATTTAGAATATTGCGATTCAGATCGTGATTGCTTGTTACAAGTTTGTGATATGATATTTTGGCCCACCCCTACTATAAGTAAAACATGATTCTAGTTTTGTGCCAATAAACCCTGTTTCCCAATTTTGGCTCACTTTAAAATATTACATAGATATATCAAGCACAAAATACAGTAATTCCAAGCAATCACTGAAACATAATTTGTAAACAGTGACCCTACCAAGTTGCTTAAAGATGTTTTACAGATAAATATTTTTTACGTAAAGAAAAGTTGCTGGTTAATTTTTCCATAAGCCTTAGTGCTCCTCACCCAAGTCGTGACACAGACCAGTGATCTGAACACACAGGAAATCCTGTTTGGTGATCTTGAGCTCTGGTTGATTGTCATGAAGAACCTTCACCAGACGTCCTGATAAATACGCCACACTCACACACACACACACACACACACACACACACACACACAACACCACTACTGTTTACTTCAAGATCAAAAACATGGAATCTAACAAAAATATTAAATATTTTATTTGTTTACTTGCATATCATATGACCATTAACCAACATCAGAGAACCACAAATGTGTTGTCAAATTATTAAAATATTAACTTAAATAGCCAACTAAAATGTCAGCTCTGAATATAATAATATCTCACCCAAGTGAGTGTTCAAAGCGATTGTGGGAAGCGCCCGGATACACCAGATATGTTCCTCCCAGCTGTTTGATGCGTCTCAGTCTCTGAAACTGAGGAGTATCTGTGATCTTCACCAGCAGGGGGTGCAGCTCAATGTGACCATGGATGGGGTCGTTGAAGATCTCCAAAATACAAAACAATATGCAATGTAATTCACGACACATGTTCAAATCCATGTTGTTGGTCAAATTAATTTTGTGACCCATAAAATCCCTTTAGAGGATTAAATAGATCTCATTCACACAGCATGTCATAGGAGAAATGCATCCTGATGGGAATAAAACTATTAATTTCAACGTTAGACAACAGTATTCAAGATAAATCATTGTTTGCTGCATGGTTTCATTACTAATTGACTTTCTTTATGAGTGAATCATTGAGTCAATCACTCAACTGGTTCTTTTGAAGCAGTGATTTATTGGTTCATTCAGGTATTAGATTGTTCGTTGAGTTTGTTTGGAAGATATTGTTTTGTCGGTGGAGCAAAAATAAACAAGTAAAACACACATTTAAGCATTTTCTCCATTAATTATGTTTTTTTCCACAAACAAAAGTGAATAATACATTCATCATGTGTTCATGAGAAACAAGACTTTACATTTCTGTCAGATGGTAAAGAATTACAATCTACATTTACTACATAGATTATCATCAGTGCTGCTAAACTTGTGTGTTTCTTCATGGAAGTGAAGAGGCAGAATTGTTACATGAGTAGTTTGTTTACCTTTATTTGTTCTTTTGAGAAGTCTAAGGAGTATTTCTTCAGGATGTCCTGCAATTCATCTTTGATAATCTCCCATAACTGTTGTTTTTCAGCCTCTGGAAAGGCACAAGATTTAGTATCATCAGTGTCAAATATATGTCTTAATTTATGTTTCCTCAGTTTGCAAACACAAGCGAACATTTTAGTAATGCAAGAGTGAATCTGTATTGGGCAAGATATTCCAGAAAAGTGGTTTATATTTGTGTTCATTTCACCACTAATATAAATTATTCTGTCAGGACCACTATTGTCAATACAACTTACGATTAGCATACATTTTAGGTTGGGGGAATGGTTCTGTTCTGGGCAAACACTCCCTGCCCATCCACGCAGCCTGACATGGATAGGAGCAGGGAGACCAGAATACCCCCCTAGGGTAATAGAACAGAAACAACATCAATGATAAATGTAGCAGATACCATTAATGTTCTACGTGATTATTTTAACAACATGATTCAGTGGTCTGACTCAATTATATATTCACTGCCAAGTCCTGACTGGACGAGAGGAGGAGCTGGGGATGGAGGTGAGTGACTAGTTCCTGAGCAAAGCGATAGCTGCTGAATAATGACTGAAGGGACCTTATGAATGAAATTATGATTGGTGTTCTGATCCTATAGGTAGACGTGGATCAGCTGAGTGTCAGCTGATGCGAGCTTGACTAACATGGCCTGCCAGAACTATCGCTACTCTCCATTTCTGTCAGGACCACTATCGTCAATATAACTTACAATATAACAACATAACTTTTCATCATCAATGAACGTTACAAAAATATTGTGCACATTGCCACGCGAAACGACCTTGCGTGCACTCAAAGCGAACTTCCGCCAAAACACCGCGATGAAGTCATATTTGCTGCGCGCACCTAAGCGAACTTGCGGATGCGTCGAGTATAAATCAGCCTTTAGGCTATCGGGTGTTTCTGCAGTGCTGGTATCCGGGTAAACTTGCGACAGCAAGAAGCCTATGTTAAGCTATTGTTCAAGGCCGTCAATTATCTGTGTTATAATTATATGCCGTTTTATGGATGCTAAGCTTAGGCTAGGCATAATCTGCGATCTCTAAACCTGTCATTGCTTGCTCTATGGCTGCAGTACGTAGTGTTTGCTACAACTGCCAACTACGCTGCAATCTAGTGGATTCAGCATCTTAATTAATATCAGGTTGCTTTAAAAAGGGTCTTGCTGCTCTTCTTGGCTGCTATTAAGAAGAGCACCCCTTCACTGCACTGTCAAATTCTCAAAGGGGCAAGCTGCTCTTCCTACCCGCTCATAGCAGAAGAGCACCCCTTCGCCGCCACTCTCCTTCCGTAAGGCATTCAGTTAGATTACTATCAAAATTTTGGTTGGGGGGTTCAGCATATGGTTGGAACTAATCAGACGGCGAATTCCATCTCCATAGAAAGCATTTAACCTGGATTTTCGACAGGATTCCCACAGAGTATCTCTCCAGTTTCAAGTTGTGAACTTAAGCGAATTCACCGCATTGTATGTCAAGCCGATAGACTGAAGTGATCTGAGAGACCACAGCTCCTCGCAATTGATATAGACACTTTGCCTACAATTCTTCGCCGAAGTTGTGCTAATACGACTGCACCAACAACTTTACACAAGATCTGCTTCCTCGCTGGAAGAAGCAAGATATTCAAGAAAAGTTCAAGCATCCACGTAACAACTGGCCATTTCACCTTTATTCATCTCTGAATGTCTTCACGAAGCTAAGCAAAGTTTCTTTCATTTTATTGCCTTACGCTATGTTGGCGAACATGCTTCAGATATTGCTCATTGTCTAAGGCTAGTTGTTCAGTTATGTTTGCTAGGCATGCTATCGTATTGCCACACTGGTAACATTACCAGTTAAATTTACCAGCGAGCCTTGTTTAATCTGTTGTCAAGGCTGTCAATATGAAACAGGCTTGCTGCTTTAGGCTCATCATTCAGGATGCTTTCATTAAACTTATCTGACTATTTCCAGCACGCTGTGTTTAAGTCATATCGGTAATATGCTTGAAACTTAATGTGCATATCGTAAATTTGCTTCTAAAGTTGTATCAATGCTAAACATTATGTGGACAAGGGATTATTTTCATTAACAGCTCCGCTTCTGAAGATGCACGAGTTCAAAGTGACTCTAGCCAAACATGCACGTCTGTGCTGGCATTTGTGTGAAACAGAAGCAGTTGATGTTAAGTTCAAATTCCACCAGGTGCACTTTCAATGCTTTGAGGGAAAACAATGTTGTTGTTGTTGGTTTTTTGCATAGTTTGTCCAAGGCTTTTAAATTGAAATATGTTTTATTTTTATTGTATACAAATAGAAATATAATTCATTTAGATACTATTTATACACTATTTGCTTAAAGTTGTCTTGGTTTTGATTAATTACTAATTCATCAACTCATTCATCACATGAGAAATCTTGTACTGGCAAATTACTTCTTCTCACCGGTGATTCCCGATGGTTTTAGAGGACACTTACTCCTCGTCGCCCCTTGTTGTTTCAAAGAATAGTACAACGGCGAACGCAACAAGTATAACGCCCCATTCACACGGGGCATCGGAGTCAACGCCTCTCATTTACTTTGAATGAATGAATGAAAACTTTTCAAGCACCAACTGTGTGAATGTACAGTAAGTACATTATGTACAGTAATGTACAGTAAGTACAACCTTTAAGGCTGACTTATACTTCTGCGTCGGACCTACGCCGTAGCTTACGCATAGACGCACACCCATACGCCGTAGCCTGACATGCACCTCTCCAAAAATCTAACAGCGTGTCAATTCTACTCAGACCGCAAGCGCTGTGATTGGTCTGTAGAACCCCTCGCTCCGTATGTACTTGAGTTTTGTGTGTGTTTATGTGCACTTTAATATATTTTAATGTTACACCTTCTTATATAAAATAAAACAAAGCAAAGAACAAGTGTCTTATCATTTATTATACTACATAACATTATACATCAGTAGTTGTCCGCAACAAACAATGTTGATCTGCCGTGGTACAAGTCCTTGTGCAGATTGAAAGAATGCCATCATCTCCTGTTCCATTGTTGTCTCCTTTTTGTAGTTTTAAATAATGATTTAATGATTTAATATTTATATGCAGGCTTACGCACAGACGCACACCCTACGCCGCAGCTTACGCACAGACGCACACCCTACGCCGCAGTTTACGCACAGACGCACACCCTACGCCGCAGCTTACGCACAGACGCACACCCTATGCCGTAGCCTGACGTGCACCTCGTGCACCTCTCCAGAAATCTAACAGCACGTCAATTCTACGCAGACCGCAAGCGCTGTGATTGGTCTGCAAGAACCCCTCCCTCCATATGTACTTGAGTTTTGTGTGTGTTTAAGTGCACTTTAATATATTTTAATGTTACACCTTCTTATATAAAATAAAACAAAGCAAAGAACAAGTGTCTTATCATTTATTATACTACATAGCATTATACATCAGTAGTTGTCCGCAACAAACAATGTTGATCTGCCGTGGTACAAGTCCTTGTGCAGATTGAAAGAATGCCATCATCTCCTGTTCCATTGTTGTCTCCTTTTTGTAGTTTAAAATAATGATTTAATGATTTTATATTTATATGCAGCGGTCACGGCTATAATGCTTCTCCGACGAGCCGCTTCTTCTTCGGCTTTTGCCATGGTACTGCGGGTTACACCAGCAACATGCCCGTGGACACTGCTGACTAGCGGTTTGCATGTGTACTGCACGTTGACGTGGACAACGGCGCAGATGTATAAATGAAAACTGACGCATAGCCTACGGCGTAAAGGCTACGATGGAGGTTTGACGCAGAAGTATAAATCAGCCTTAAGCCTTGTCTGTTTGGGAAGTTGCGTGCGCAGTCAGCGGAGGTTGGCGAAGCGGAGCCAGGCGAAAGTATAAATCCCACTTAAGCAACGG
>NW_015509150.1:0-760 GCF_001515645.1 Sinocyclocheilus grahami | reverse complement strand
TATTTGGATGGGCCCTGTAAGCTATCTTTCTATCCTTACTAAATCGGATTTACTGTCTTTATGTGACAGGCATTGTGATAACAGGAGTTGAAAGACTGAATATATATTGCTTAATTTTTAACTAATCTAATGCTTTGTGGACTATTTTAAAAACAGAAACACTGTTAGTCTCATTATCATGTCTGATTTGTTTCCACTTGCCCATTTAACTTGGCTTCTTGGTAAAGATATTTGTTTCAGAATGTTAATTTTTCATGTTGTGGCTCAAATAAACAAATAACTTTATTTGCATGTATTAATTAAACATATTATACTTTAACAATAATCATGTGCTGAACAGAACTTGAACTCCTGGTTTGTTAATCATAGTTTTGTAAGTAGCAGATATATATTAATCTAATCACGAATGCACATTACACTTACATTCACACACAACATGTCTGCCTTCCCTTACCTTCACTTGCTTCATAGGACTTTTTTAGATCCTGGAGACTTTTCCTGTGATCGGAGACTTTTCTGCTTTGCATCTTCTCTTATCTTCTTTTTGTGGGTTGTTAAAAACTCTGATGTGGCAATAAAGATCTTTAGAACTGCGTACAGATTTCATAGATCCAGCAGCGTAACTCACTGAAATACATGTTCAGGAAACACGTTATGAGGGTGTGTCTCAGACAAATGCTTAGCTTGTTCACTGGCATGAGACACATTAGATGGACTGCTGATGACAATACTATGAAATAAAGAGCTGCCAGTTGAACAA
>NW_015509149.1:30535-32639 GCF_001515645.1 Sinocyclocheilus grahami | reverse complement strand
TTACGTAAATATAATGCATGTTTATATGTTTATATATGGTGTGTGCTTTCCAATAGGGGCGTTTTGTGAACGTTTGCTTCTGGTTCATTCCACCCAGTCTGAGAGGGAAGGAGAACAGTGCGGATTACCAGGAAAGGTTATCAAAGGTCGGCTTCGTTTAAATGTAGAATGACAAATAATATGGCAGAGAATTTCATTATTGAGCACAGAATGATTGCTCATGTTCAATGTACGCCATCAGGTGGCGCCAGTCATCAAAGAGAGAATGATGAAGCGTGGAACCATGATGGTGGGATACCAGCCCATGGATGGACACGTCAACTTCTTCCGTATGGTTGTTGTTTCTCCTCAGCTGACCACCAAGGACATGGATTTCTTCCTTGATGAGATAGAGGAACTAGGGAAGGACCTGTAGTTAGTTTGAATATCTGTGGTCTACCAATAGACAATGTCACATTATCCCCCTCATCTCGTCATTTTGAAATTTGCGGTTTTCTAAAGGTTGCTAAAATGTTGACTTATAAGCGGTACATGATACTGACTTCAATGACTAAGCTAGCAAAAAAATATGCATCTGCAGAGGTCATAAAGTGAATGAATCTCATAGATTCATGCCCACCTAAGTATTGAATTCATTTGGAAAACCCAGTTTAGGTATTAGGGCATTTACTAATGAGCCTGATTATATAAATCAAGTGTATTATTAAATAAGTCGCTGCAGAGGCCCTCCAGAACCAGGATTGAGACGCACTGTGTCTGCAAACGTAATGTCAGCTAAACTGAATGTGCAAAATGATTCACAGGTGGAAAGCGTTTCTGAGTGGCTAAAGCGTGGGCTGTTCCCCTTACTCTCTTTCTCTCTTTTCTCTCAGAGCCGAGGGCTGTCACACAAACAGGAGTTAATTTATTTTAGGACACTTGTTTCAGTGATATCTGTTAATAGGGTGATTTTATGTGTGCTGTTCAAAAATAGCTGTCAATTTAAGTATGCAAAATATTTTCATTTTAGTAAATTGCATTTTTTTGGTGTCCATAATTTAATAAGGATATTTTATAAATGAGTTGATGATAGTGACTTGATTGTATTAAATTTGTTTAACACATTGTCTGCACAATTTTGCTTTAGTCTCCTTTATAAAGGAGACTTACCCAAACAATAGGTCAATATACATAGGCGGAACATGTCCCATTTGTTGTCTTTTGTTTGACTTTGTTTTGAAATTTGTCAATTAAAACGTCAATGTCACAAAAAAACCTTTATGTTAGAAAGGATATAATTATATTTCCTAGTTTCCAAATATCAAATAAAAGTTACTTTTCGCAAGCACCACAACATTTTATATATTAATAAAATTAACTCATTACACTCGTGGACTTTATTTACACCGGAAGTAGCCTTTAATTTGTTGCCAGTGTGGTGATCACGTGACAGACGCTCTCCCCAGAGAGCACTTCCGGTAACGTTTCCTGTGTTTGTAAACTGAAAAGATTGTCCGACAAGAAAATATTGGGCTACTGTAAACGAAGAAGAGTAAGGTAAAACAAATGCGCGCAGCCTGCGGTACTGCTTTTATTAAACCCACAGCAACATTTAAAAAAAGATTCACTGTTTTAATTGCACTGAAATAGGAAGTTAAATAGACGGTGAACTCACGCCCTGTTGTGCTGCAGAGGCTGAATGGAGGAGTTTACATTAGTAACGTGTTTACAGTTCAGACTGAAGAAAAATGAATTTCACGCAGAAATTGAGATTGTAAATATCCGAATTCGTGCATTTTGTTACCTTTGACCCGTTCAGACCTGAATTCTGTTCTACAGACACAAATAATAAGGCAATGTTTTATTTCTACTCTCAATTCAGCCATAAATTGATTTTATATATTATATTATTATATATAATTTAGCCATATATGAATATATATTATAGCATATGATTCTGTCATATATATGATGATTATTAATAGTTATTTAATTACAATGCACGTTAGTTATGAACAGTAACAATGTCCAGGTATCTGTGCATATGGATTTTATATGTTCATAAGTAACTTTAAATACATATATTTTATAAAAATGAACTTTAGTCTTAAATAATGCTACATTT
>NW_015509149.1:29434-29748 GCF_001515645.1 Sinocyclocheilus grahami | reverse complement strand
GTCCCAGAATCCGACCAACCAAATCCAAAATCAACAGGGCATAAACACTCGGATGTATTCCTACCATTTGAGTTTGACAGAACCGATGAGAATCCACTCCACTCAGCTTTAGTTTTGACCTGGTTTGTTTCCAGATGTCATTTAGGGACTCTTGACGCCAATCTGAAGCCAAACTCTTATGGCTTAAAAACACAGCCCTATAAGCCTGCATAAACAAAAGCTTGGCAATGCAGACATGGAAAATGTCTGATTCTAGTGAATAAAAGCCATGATTTGTCCACGGTTGACAACTTCTGTTAGTGGTGGGCTAGATG
>NW_015509149.1:24546-25617 GCF_001515645.1 Sinocyclocheilus grahami | reverse complement strand
TTAAAACAATATCTTAAAACTGTCCATCATCTAAATATTAAAATAGTTTTTTATTTTGAATAACTGACTATAACACTGATTACTAATAAATTGTGCACAATAAGACTAGAAATGTGTATTAAGAAAGTAAATATGGTAAGTTTTGCTTTCATGTTGACATTTCATGTTGATTTTGCTTTTATCATTGTGATAGCAGATTATTAACCCAATCTTAATGCATATACTTTTATGAGTGCGTATGCCTGAATTATGCCAGAAAACTTGATATAATATTGTTTTCAAGCTGGTAGAGGACAATTTAGCTGGCAAAAATCATGATCCGAGTCTGATTTGGTCTGCAAGATTAAAAAAAAGGAAGAAATATAATACGTTTTATTCAACAAGTATGCACTAATTTGATCAGAACTGACAGTAAAAACATTTATAATATTACCAAAAAAAATTATGTTTCGAATAAATGATTCTTTGATGAATGATTTCTATTCATCAAAGAATCCTGAAAAAAAAAGATCAGTTTCCACAAAAATATTAAGCTGTTTTTCTAAACATTGATAATAAGAAATGTTTCTTGAGCACCAAAACAGCATATCAGAATGATTTCTGAAGGGTCATGTGACACTGACTGAAGTAATGGCTGCTGAAAATATAGCTTTACCATCACAGGAATAAATAAAATTTTTAAATAATTAATATTCAAATAGAAAACAGTGATTGCAAATTGTAGTTATATTTCACAGTACTACTGTTGAACTGTATTTCTGATCAAATAAATGCAGCCTTGAACATTAACATTAATAATGGTGCATTTTTACATCAAATACACAATGTAATTCATATACTCGAAAACATAGTGATTACCAAACAATAAAACCATAGTTTCAACAAAACACTTTAAATGGCATGCAGGGGCTTTTGGGAAATTGATTCACTGATTCACTGGGAATCAGTGAATCAGTTCATTTAAAGCATGTCCAAAAGAACCAATTCATTTAAACCGCATGTCTTCTCTTGTGAAAAAAAAAAAATAAAAAAAAAGAGGCTAACTCAGTCTTCTATCACACAGAACTTTTC
>NW_015509149.1:23910-24536 GCF_001515645.1 Sinocyclocheilus grahami | reverse complement strand
GTGGGCATCCCTAAAGAGGAGAACCAGCCGTGCTGTGAGGGACGGTCGTATTCTCAGGACCCCTCCCAGCACTCGGCATCCTGGAGCCCACTGCAGACAAACAACAGCAGGCTGGCGGCGTGACAGCCTTCCGATCGCATACAAAACACAATGGACTCGTCAACATGACCTGACCGGGGGTCTGAGCCTGTAAAAGCTGTTTAAAGACTCCAACACGTCCAGCTCTGATTCACTCGGCTCAACCCCAGTGGACTCTTTTATACTGCTTAGACTTTGGGAAATAGCGGATTTTGTATTTTAGACAGTACTGTGATCAGCAGGTGGGTTAGTTGTGCATTCAGTCCAGGCAATAATGACTTCTGGTAGTTTAGAAACGCTTCCTTTTGTAGTTCCCATGCAGGACTGTAGATTGTTGGGATTCTCAGTGTTACAACGCGCTTTCATTTACTGTTGCTCTGGGAAATGTTGCGAGCAAAATCCAGTCATTTCAATAGGAATCTGCACAATCGGGAGTTTCGTATGGGGCTGAAAAAGTTCCCCATGCAGATTTAGCTTCTTTTTAAGTTGGTCACACAAATTCACAGCTTAGACCAACAGAAAGCTACTTGGCTTTAAAGTGACTTGTG
>NW_015509149.1:21396-23122 GCF_001515645.1 Sinocyclocheilus grahami | reverse complement strand
TCACTCCAGAGGATCCATTGGTGAGCAAGTGATGTAATGCTAAATCTCCTCAAATCTTATTTGATGAAGAAAGAAACACAACTTCATCTTGGATGGCCTGAAGGTGAATAAATTAACAAATTTCAATTGTCAATTGTTCCTTTAAATACTGTGATAACGGCTCATGGCCATTGACAGCTTTACACAGGCCTTTACGGTTTTAGCAGAAACATCTGGAACATCATCCATCCTACATCCACAGGAGAGCTCATTTTTTTGTGGCCTACATTATGGTGTCAAGCTTTTGAAGTTGGCCTTTCGGTCAACTTGAACACTGACTTTTCGCCGAGTGTTTGCGTATGAATGACAAATTTCGTCACAGTATGATGTGACTCACGTGGTAAGTCTGCGAGCATCTCAGTTTCTCTTCTGTAGTCAGTGGATTGATCAAGCCGAGCCAAGAATAACAAAGAAAACCTTTTTACAGGTTGTACAGTTCATAGAGAGACAGATGTTGATATAAAACCGCTAGTTTTTCACAGAGGTCTCATTACGTTTCTTATCGCGTAGACCTCGGCCCTTGAACACAGATTCTGACACAGTCAAGTTTGAGTTAATATATATTTTTCAGCATTTTAAATAATTTAAGTAGAAACCGTAGTAGGATTAGACTGCTGCCAGTGTCTTGACGTAGCAGATTCACTGTCTTTTTTTTTACGTGTACACTTGCATGTTCCTTTCGTTACGCATAAACAGAAAAAGGACTTGTATTGTGATTGTTTAAAATAATGAAAAACGCTTTGATCCATTTGTTTGGTATTTTTTATCGCTCTCAAACATGAACTACAGGTCAGCTTTATTCTATCCTGTTAGACACCTTATAGTGAGTCCTAGGACCTCAAGTTGACAATAAATTTTCTTTTTTAAAAAGTGGCTTCTGTTTTACTCTGCACAAGCTTAGTTGTATTTATTTGTACTTTTATAGTTTATGAACTTCTAGGTAATCTTCATCAGCACTAAGACTATTTTCTGACTTAAAAAAAAGTTATGGGTTTGATTCCCAGCTAGTAAGCTGATAAAATGTGTATCTTGAATACACTGTGGGTCACTTTGGATATAAGCATTTGCCAGATGCATTAAATATATACTGTTGTTTGTAAGAAATATGCTACCATTCAAAAGTGTAGGTTTGGTAAGATTTACATTTTTTTGAAAGAACTCTGCAGGCTGCATTTGATGAAAAAAAGTAATGTGAAATATAATTAGAATTTGAAATCAATTCAATCTTGAAATTACTTTTCTAATTCAATATAAATGTATAAATGTAATTTATTCCTGTGATGGAAAAGCAGTTAAAGCTAGTTATTTTAAGAACAGCATCTTTTTAAGAACAACATTTATTTGAAATATAAATCATTTAATGCATCCTCACTAAATATAAGTAATAATTTCTTTCAACAAAAAAAATCTTACTGATCCAAAAATTTTGAACGTTAATGTACATGCTTACCTGCAGGTGGCGGAATCCACCAATTTTCAACAAGTGTGCCGAAGCATATAAACAGATTTTGCCTTTAAAAGTCCTTAAAAATGATTTAGAATATTGTTTTGGGGTTTTATTTTAGCTGTCATCATTCACTGCCTGCATGCCTAACATATATGGGCCTAGATGTTCATATATGCTCTACATGCTGTATAAATAAAACAGCTGTTTCCATATGATCCAGTAGAGGGCGATGTGTTCTTT
>NW_015509149.1:20071-21061 GCF_001515645.1 Sinocyclocheilus grahami | reverse complement strand
TGAGAGCACTTAACACACTCGCTCTTAAAGCCAAGGCGGACGAGAGAGAAGAGATTCTTAGACATGGCCGTGGTACGTTCATACGATTCGAGACCGTCAAATCATCGCTGAAAGTCCTAAAACGGCTTCTCAGCACACAAATGTCGCACATTTGTATACTACTATTTGTATTCAAATATGGCCTTATTTCACATGCGACCCTCCCCAAAACCCTTAATGTAGGGCCTAATTCACGTTAAATTGCATGTACCGCAGTATTTAATGTTTAATTCATAATTAATCAACCTTCTCTTATACGCCGCTGCAGCCATCTGTCATTCTGCTGACAGCGTACCTTTACGTGTTAATTAACGATGATATTTAACCAAGCAGAGGTGCGCAGTGCCCGTCAGCGAGGCAGCCATCTTCATTAAAATTTCAGTCTTCTCTGATACAGCTGCATACATGGGCTACGGATTAATACAGTGGCCCCAAAACGATGGAAGTGAATTATTAAAGTGCTGGGACATCTTTAGGAGTGGGGTAGTCTTGTGGTTCAACATATTGGCTGGTAACTGTAAGATTGTAGGTTTAAACTGTCCTAAAAGTGATCTTGAACTATTATCGTTGAGATGTTTCAGGATTTGAGTAAGTACAGGGCCATAAGCAGCATAGATATTAAAGGCCTTTTCAGATGATCAATGTGGGGTTTTCAGTGAACCAAAATTATTTTTTGTTTCCCTCCAGTATTGAATATTTGGTTATATCCTACATTTATTTCCTTATGTTCAAGTTAACACTCATAATTATAGTTCTCATGAAGATTTTTTTTAAAAGAAGCTTCAACAAGACTGCATTTATTTGATCAAAAATACAGTAAAATCAGAAATATTATTGCAATTTAAAATAACTGTTTCCTATTTGAATAATTTTTACAATGTAATTTATTCCTGTGCCGAAAAGCTGAATTTACAGCATCATTCCTCCAGTCTTCAGTGTCACATGATCCTT
>NW_015509149.1:16147-17099 GCF_001515645.1 Sinocyclocheilus grahami | reverse complement strand
GGATTCTTAAATTTATCGCCATGATCTTTTGCAGTAAATGCTTGCCCTGTTGACTTCTGATTCTCATTTTTATTTTTGCACATGGTGTGTTTTTGCACCCAGTAATGGAGAAATGGCTGCTGAAAAGTCAGCTTTCCATGGCAGGAATAAATGACATTTTGGTCAAATACATGCAGCCTTGGTGAGACTTAAAAAAATATCACTAGCCAAGATCCTTATCCACAAGACTACCGCTAAAGCTGTTTTTTATTTCCTGCTTTTTTTGCAAATATATTAAAATGTAACCAGCCTCTCTAAACATGATACCCTGCGTGAAGTTGTGCTTAATGGGAATTCTTTAACTTATCACCAGTATATCAAGTGTCTTTATGAGCTTTAACAGTGTTGCTTTGATGCTGAATAAGACAAGACTGCTCCTTTGCCATTTTCATGTGGATTAAGTGATATTAAACTTTCCCCCTTTTGACTGCTGATTCGCATTTTTTTTATCTCGCACAGCCGTGTTTTCTGCTCCCATTTGTGATTTGTTTATGAACTCTATAGAAAAATTGATTAAACTAATAAAGGTTTGAACATTCGCACCTCCCTGACCTTCCATAAACAGCTTGTGTCATTGTTTCCACCACTGAGACGTTTATGAGTCCTGTTTGTTCAGAGAGAAGCATAACCCATAGTGCGCAAATATGCAATATGCCTCCAGCAGAGTTCACACTGCGACTGGCATGCAGGAGTGCATGTTAAAAAGCCCTAATGTGTCTCTTTAGATGTTATGCAATTACACGTGAGCATGGGAAGGCCTCTGTGCGCCTTCATTTCATCCCACTGCAATTTTCCACCTGAACAGGCCAGAGGTGATGTGGAGGTGCACGTCTTATGAATCCTTGAGCTTTTGACAGACGGCACCGGCCTTGCTATTTACCCTTAGAAATTTTCACGGGTCACGGCTGTTACA
>NW_015509149.1:5330-6404 GCF_001515645.1 Sinocyclocheilus grahami | reverse complement strand
ATCACTTATTATTTTATATATTTTAAGTACAGGCCAGAATAAGTATATTGTTTCATTTGTACATAAATATATCTCTTATGCTAAATGACGATGGAGCATTATTCCACACGTTGATATTTTGTTTTCAGAAAAGTTATCTGAAACATTAAAGTAGATGTTAATTTAATATGCTTTTTATGTATATAAAATCACTTTTGTACATTTTATTTGATGCGGACACCAAAATGGTACGTCTTGTCTTTACATATATCATTTTTTAAAAGTTGAATGAGCCTAATATTTTTAATAATCTAGCTGCTCGAGTTATGTTTCTCTATTCAGAACTCAAAATCAGGATAATAAAATGTAGTTGGTGGTTGTTAATGTTTTGAATGGGTTTAGCACATCGCTAGGGAGGTTATATGCTTAGAGTCCCTAACTCTACGTGTGAGCAGTAGTACTAGTGATGACTGACTTACAACACAAAACAGTAAACAAAGTGACCTCAAAATATTGGAAAAGTAAATGTCACTGCCGCCTCTGCAAACCAAATAGTATCCGAAAGGAGGAGAACACACCACAGCAGAACTAGAATGAAACTGTTTCTTTATTTCAATCAAAACAAGGGTCAGAGGGAAGAACAGAGAACAAGATCAACCACGGGAATGTACATGAATCGTAATGAAAATCTCACAGTACAACAGTGATATCATTCACAAAACCAGCCATATATTCAAGAGCTTACTGGAATGGGATAAAAAAAAAAAAAAAAAACGCCCCGGTACTTTTCCCTAAAAAGAAAGTCCCACCAAGACAATATTCCAGCTTCTTCCTCCTGCCTTGACATTCTTTTGAAATGCTCATGTTCTCGGTCTTATCTTCGAGTGAGAGAAACACTAGAAGTCGTTTTCAGTGGATATTCACTTTAACAGTCGAAACACTCAAGGAAAAACGGGCAGATAGGACAGTAGTGATGAAAAGTGGTCAAGTCGTATTTGTTCTCCTCGTCTCAGATCAGGAACGGGACCGAAAGTGTCCTATCGGAGTAGAGACCATTTGATCTGCTCCTTAGCTGACTGTAGCACCTAGAAAAAA
>NW_015509149.1:2015-5320 GCF_001515645.1 Sinocyclocheilus grahami | reverse complement strand
GGTGTTTAGCAACAACCGATTTTTATTCCAGAATATTTAGTGGAATAAACGCTTTCTTAATGCATTGTTAGAGCGCTTGCAGACAAAACGGCTATACTGGGTTTTTAAGTAACAGCCTGTTTTAGGCAAAATTCTGCCATATGCTATATGTAATTTACAACCAAATCAAAATTGACCATTCATTTAGAGGAAAAACTACTAATTAACCTCACAGTTGTGGATGTATTAAAAACACTTGTACGTTTACATGTATAATGGAGTAAAATGTGCCTTGGAAGCATAACAGTGCAATTAAAAATCAAGTTAAAGCAGTGTAGTAAATGCTCAGTGCAGTTCAGCCTCAGTACTGCGTGTCTCATCCAAAACCAGCAGAGGGCGCTCTTGGATTGACTTTGAGTCACTGATAGAATAGAATAGAATAGAATAGAATAGAAAGCTAAACAGGCAGTACTACAGACGCATAGAAAGCTAATCTCATTAGGCATGAACAAGAATGAGTAAAAGACTAGGTTTTACCTCTTTGTTAGCAATAGGTTTTTTAATCATTTAAAATATAATAAAATTTAGAATTATCACTTATTATTTTATATATTTTAAGTACAGGCCAGATGTGTGTGTGTGTGTGTGTGTATATATATATATATATATATATATATATATATATATATATATATATATATATATATATAATGTGATATAAAGAAAAAAGTAAAAGTAGAATAAAACTGGAATCTCATGTCATTCGTACTATTCGTTTTTTAGATGTCAAACATTAAATGGAAGAAACATTACTGGGTGCATCTTTAAATCCACTTATAATGGTTATTATAATTAATTGAAGGTGTCATTAGAATCTTATGAAGGAATATATGAAAGTGAGTTCTGCCAATTGATTAAAACTTGATGTTTTGAATTAGGCAATGCCAAATAATTAGTCATATTTAATTAGAATGAATTGCCAGCCTCGGAATCATTTATTTGAAGTGTTTTGTGTTCCTCTTCAGTAAATCCAATCACTCAGTGAGGACGGATAGACCAAACCACTCCCTAAAAACCTCACTTGTCTCCCAAAGCTACAACAGGTAATTGAATTTTAACGTGTTTGTGTTCTTGACTCATTAATGCCATCATTTTTCTTAAAAGACACGCATTCATCAGGATGCTGCTTTATGGTTTTAAAAATGCTGAGAACAAATCAAGACAAACTAATAGCACATTTAATGTACAGTGTGGTCCAAAAGCCTCAAACTATGGGTGAAATGACTTGTATTTTCCCCTTATTTTTCAAAATACTAAAACCAGAAAAATGAGGGGAAATCGTTCAAATGTATGCAGTAAGATTTTTTTTTTAAGTCTCTTATGCTAACCAAGGTTGCATTTATTTGATTAAAAAAAAAAGGTAAAAAGTGTTTTTTTAAACTATTTAAAATAACTTTGCTATTTGAATACATTTTAAAATGTAATTTACTCCTGTGATGCAAAGCTGAATTTTCAGTATCATTACTCCAGTCTTCAGTGTCACATGATCCTTCAGAAATCATTCTGATATGCTGATTTGCTGCTCAAGAAACAATTCTTATTATCAATATTGAAAACCGTCGTGCTGCCTAATATTTTTGTTATATTTTTACGGATTATTTGATGAATAGAAAGTTCCAGATAACAGCATTTATTTAAAATAGAAATATTTTGTAACATTATAAATGTCCTTCCTGTCACTTTTGATCAATGTAATGCATCCTTAAGGTATTAATTACTTTTTTTTTTTTTAAATCTGACAAATTTATGAACACTAGTTTATCTAAAACAAGAAACTACAGACGTGAAAAAGCAAAACCCAAACCCATCATACGAAGGCACTAACATTGAAGGGAACCCTGTAATCGAGTAATGCAGGTGCAGCAAAACATCCAGGAATTAATTCATCATCTTAATTTGCACGGGGCGAGGCAAAGTGTAACCGTATAGCAGGGAAGACGAGGAGACAGCCATTAATCACAGACACGAAAGGCATACAGGCAGTCTGTCGCAGGGCCTCTTAAATGAGAACATTAATCAGTCCGCACTCACGAGTACGGCAGCCACGGGGAGCCATCGCTGGCAGACAGCCGCCAATAATTAGCCATCATGTTTACATGCAGCAGACACACACGGGAACCCAGAAAGCCGGGGTAGTGGCGGCACGATGAAACGTTCTTAATGTGGGTGCTGTGAAACCAGACCACCGTGGACTCATCATGGGTAAATCTCAGAGCTACTATAAAACATAAAGGCCATGATGGCGACAGGTGTCACTGAAGGAAGTGCGCTGACTGCTCTCACCTGAGTGACTGTCTGTTCTGTTAGAGGCACGTCATCACCCTGAAACGACATGAGAGAGGGAGATGACTTTAGGACTGCTGGCTTGCTTTCTGTCTCACACTTGCAAGATTATTGGAAATCAAAGTTAATAGCTGCCTAGCAGGACCATAATGCTCATCAGTGGCGTCAGAGCACATGAGATGAAGCAGAGCCAACAAATACTAAGCAGATTAACATTTACAACAGCATCATGAAAGTCAATAGAGGAGAACAGGAAGTAGTTACCCTCAGAGCGACACGGTGAACCACCTGCTGTGGGTCGCTCTCCAGGATCACACTGTAAAACAGACAGTTAATGAGTGATCAGTGCTGCAACCAAGGCAATGTGATTTTTAGACTCATTTCTGTTTTAGAAAATGCTTTTTGGGCCACTTTTATTGATAGAGAGAATGCAGAGAAAACAGGAAAGGATGTGGACAAGAGGGAGGAACTGGATCAGGAAATAACATACGCCAGAATCAAACCTATGTGGTCGCAGTGGGTTTTCAATGGCCGATGTCTAGGCCCAGAAGGAATCTATAGACTTTTCTGCAATCATTTTTGGGAAAAATCTGTGGAATTTGGCAGATGCCTTTAGCCAAAGGGACTTATTTTATTACATTTATTTCCTTTGGAATCGAACCCATGATCTGGGTGTTGCTAGCACCATGCTCTACTGTATGAGCTTCTGGATTGGGGTATTTAAACATAATAAAAAGTGTTAAACAGAGCTGAGAGTACTACAGTCTTATCGGTAGCTAAAAGCATTAACAAAACAGCCCGAATATTCAAAAAAATGTATGAAAGGAGCAGTTAATTTATATTTTATGAATGATGAGAATGTATGTGGAATTCTTAAGCTGTTGATTCTGTGTGGGCCTCCTAAATGTAATTTTAAAACTTAAATAAAATAAAATTATAAAAAATATTTTAAAATGCACACAAAATTGCTTAAATTAACATTA
>NW_015509149.1:0-1738 GCF_001515645.1 Sinocyclocheilus grahami | reverse complement strand
CTGGAGTAATGATACTGAAAGTTCAGCTTTCATCACAGAAATAAATTAAATTTTAAAATATATTAAGCGTCATTTAAATAGTAATAATATTTGACAATATTACTGTATTTTTGATTAATTAAAAGTGACCTTGATGAGCATGAACCTCAAAGAGGCATCTTTTTAAAAAATAAAAATCTTCTCAAGAATCTTATCAAACCTTTGAATGGTAGTGTATAAACAGCACCATCTACAAGATCTCTGTGTAACAACATTTGAATAAATTAATGATGACTTACCCTCCATCAACAATCTCATCAACGGCCAGGAAGAGACCCTCCATATTTTCAAGCAGGGCTCTCTTTTCCACATTTTTCCTAAAAAGAAGAAAACAATCAGTCAAGATCAAACTGTCGTTAGCTGATGGAGACCATATAGCATACAAGAAAAAAAGTATTTCCTACCTCAACATTTGGCTCAAGGAATCAAAGAGACAATTCAACACTGCCATAAGCATCAACTGTGGGAGAAAAGACAATAACACTTATGAGATTCACATGGTTTGATGAAAAGATACAATCCTGGATCAATTATAGAGCATTACCTCGTTTTCATGGGAGCTGCCGATGACATAAAAATATAAATCAATATTGCTCTTGTACACAACCGTTAGACCCTCCAGCAATGCGATTTCACCTGTGTCAAAGAGAGGAAGGATGAGTCCACATGACTTGATGTTAGCCAACACAACAGAATCACTTACTGTCTGTTCTGTGTGTCTTGTTGAAGATGTTCTTCTCAAAGGCTTTCTGCTCTTTCACTGTGGGATACGTGTCATCATAATACTGAAATATGAACACAACAACACAGTCACAAACTAATATATGAAGCTTCTAATACAGTGACACATCTAGATTTCTGAAGTGGACGAAGACAAATAAAGAGCTAATAAAAACTCATCCATACACCTTATGCAACAAAAAGCTAGCTGTTAATGTTAAAGGTTAAAAAACATGTTCTGAGTAAAAAGACAAACTTAAAATGATGTTTACTTTCAGGTTTGATCCTATAAAACCTGCTGTATAATATTTTGAAACATGGATTTCAAAGGCCTCTAAATTATCAACATGATCAAAACTTTGCTAAAAACCTGTTGTACACAATCTACCACATGCCTTCTGTAATCTGATTTATAGATTACACTTTTTTTTAACAAGTAAAAGGACTTTTAATATAACTCCAGAAATGTCCCCCTTCAGGTTGTGCTCCAAGTGTCTTTTGGCTGTGATTTTTTTTAAGTGAATATAGGAATAACTTTTATAATGTTAGTAATATTTCAAGATGAACATTTACTGGACTGAAGTCACTTAGGTTTACTTGATTATCCATACAAGATCTTTTAGAACAATTATGGTCAAATGTGAAAAGCTTTCGATGAATGTTTATTTGTTCATCTTTAAATCATCATTGTATTGCATTGCATTATATTTAGTTTTTCTCCCACAATTAAAACTACAGAGCTTTTCTCAGTTTGGGCTGCTAGTGAAACTGAGGTGTTTTCTTTAAGTGTGAGCTCCTTATTCTCACGATATCATATTATATGAGCCTGATATATCAAATATAACACAAAACACATTTGCTAACTTTATTTTAGTTTCCTTTATCTTGTCTTTAAATAAATTTGTCTGACTATAATTTTACATGTCTGACTTCATAATTAAAGGGGTCATATGATGCGATTTCAAGTCTTCCTTTCTCT
>NW_015509148.1:15310-16496 GCF_001515645.1 Sinocyclocheilus grahami | reverse complement strand
TATATATATATATATATATATATATATATATAAACATACATTTATCAACATTTCTCAAGTTGAAATTTAACTAAAATGTAATAAAAAAAACTGTATATTAAAAAAACTAATAAAAATGACATATTCCAAAATGAAATATAAATAAAATGTATTTCATGTTATTGAATAAATAAATAACATTTTAAAAATTATTACGAAAACAGAATAAAATACAAATTCAAAATAAAATCTCATTCAAAATATTAACAAAATGTATAATTGTATTTCAGTGATTCTAAATGGACCCAGTAAGGTTCTTCTCAGAGCTTCTCTATAGTATTTCAGACTCATATTGTGGTCTTGTCATGCTGTTAAACCCAAAGATTTGTGAAGACTATATCTTCCTCTGCAGGCGAGTACATTATCACCCCTTCAAGTCCCTCCAAACCCCGCAGATATTTACAGAACCCTCCAAATCAGGGTTTTTGGGAGCTTGTTGGATTCTCTCCCATGTCCTTCTGGCTATAAAAAGCAACAAGGTCCATTTCTCTTCTAGCTAGAGATATATTTCTTTGTATTCACTGGATGAGAAAAGCATGTAATTCTTGTTTTAGTTGCTCTTTGTTAAACGACAGTCTATCAAAAGCTACTTTCTCCTTAAGAAATAGACCGTTTTGTTTGACTTTATAAAGCGTTTCATGGTAGTTTATAAGCAGAAGCTTGATGATTCTGATCTCCACAGGTTTCTCGGGGTCTTGTTCATGGTCGGGCGTCTCACATCATCTGGCCACCCAGTCGCTGGCAGCAGATCGAGCCGTCTGTCCCTCCAGAACGAAGACCGCTGTTAAACTGGGATGGAGCAACAGAGGACGGTTATGATGACTGAAATGAAGGACAGTTAAACAACCATTTTAACCCTCATGTACAGTAAATGTAAATCGTGTGTTATGGAATATAGAAATGCTCTTTTTGAATCCCTGTGGGCCAAATCAGAGCCCAAGAAAGACTTTCTGTTTTTTAGCCACAGTCAAGGCGATTATTGTCAGTTGTATTCTTGACCCTTTTGTCAGGTCGATGTCATTTCAGTGGCCAGATGACTCTACTCTATTATACTCTTTTTAGGTTTTATTAATAAATCAGTTATCTACCAAATGAATTATTTTTAAGGTCAGTGGTGTATCAATATATATATATATATATATATATA
>NW_015509148.1:4763-11231 GCF_001515645.1 Sinocyclocheilus grahami | reverse complement strand
TTCTGTACTTTCATGGCAATTAAAGTGCAAGAGAAATGACAAACGTTGCTTTTACAGAGGTGTAAATGTAGGCAAAATTGAAGCAAAATGTTGGGATAATGATTGATGTATATTCTTTTAACGGCAGATTCATCTTTTAGAGCCTCACTATAAGAACCAGTTTGCTAGCAATGCCACCTAAAGCTCAACATAATGAAACATCGCCATCTTGAGGCTAAATAAATATTTCAAGGGTGTTTTTAGTAACATTCTTACATTTCAAACCATTGAATTTTTTTTTTACCACTCTCCTGCTTAATCCTGTTTGTTTTCTTTTTTGGAAGGAACATGATATTAAAAGTTGGCAGAACACCTTAGCTACCAGATGGACATGCCAGCTAAAAAGGATAGTTCACTCAAAAATGAAAATTAAGTCATGTACTCACCCCTTGTGTTGTTCTATGCCATATGCGCTTCTTTATATTTCAGACCACAAACGGAGAAATTCAAAGAAATGTCCCACTCGCGAAAGCTTTTATTAAAGCTTTTTAAAATTTACATTTAAAATGAAAGCTATCTCAATTATTATAAATAAACGTGTATAAATATCTGACCGTGTAAGGCACAATTAATCTTAAATTCTTTGGCGCAATGTACAATTAAATAGAATTTAACTGAATTCGCCCGGCAGTTTAATGCGCGTCCTCCAGTCCGGTAGAGGGCGCTGCGCGTACATCAACTTGGTCCTTCAAGAGAAGTTGTTTTGAAAACGCCAGTGTTCAAATACACACAGTCCAGAAAGGGGACTTCGGCTTTAATCATTGAACCCTCTCACTAGTAGGCCAGCCGGGTTGTCTTCATTATTGGTAAGCTTTTCCGTCAATGTGTTTTCCCCGCTTCCCGTCGGTTTGCCTTCATAAACACATAAATCAGTCCGGTCTGTAACATTATATGCTAGTGTTGTGCTAGTAATGAATAGCGCCTTCATTTTAAGAATGTGTCATGATGGAACAGGCGAGATAAAATATGGATAAATAATAGAAATGTTCGTTTGTTATTGAGACCGAACATTTGTGTGTCTTGCACGTTAAATACAGCTTGATGGGTAGTTAAATAAACGTAGAGGCACTTACTGTAACTAAAACAGTTTACATTTGAACAAATCGGCCATTGCAGTATGTTAAGCTCTTCAAATGGATGATTTAATGTTCAACTAATATTAAAACCAAGCTTTAGCCTTTTATGAATATGCATATCTTCTCAAACGGCTCATAGTAAATATGCTACTATTTAGCCTAGTAAATAATGCAGTTTACGTTAATACAGCTTATATTATCAACGTAACATCCAATGAAAAACTGATTTAAAAATATATGTATATTATTTTATATATATATTAAAAGATTGTTAATTGTGTAATCTATTAGTACTAATATTATTAATTATGCGTTTATACTATTCTTTTAAATGTAATTAGCAAAATTACTATTAATTTAATAACATCTTACTACTTGAAATGTCCCTCTTTTGCTTTAAAAGCAGCATGAAATCCACTAGATCATATTGACTGAATGTAAATTGAACTCATACTTCCAATGATAAATGTTTTGTTTCTTTCAGATCAACTTAATGCTGTGCCCTTAGGCCAGCGTTTCAAATGAACATGTCTCTTGCTCAAAGAGTCCTCCTGACATGGATCTTCACACTTATATTCCTTATTATGCTGGTCCTGAAGTTGGACGGGAAGATCATCTGGAACTGGTTCCTCATCTTCCTTCCTGTCTGGACCTTTGATCTTATTCTCCTCCTCATGCTCATTGTCAAAATGGCTGGCCGCTGCAAGCCGGGGTTCGACCCTCGCAATGGGGCGGAGAACTTGAAGAAGCCCGTGTGGTACCTCGTGGCCATGCTGCTTAAACTGGCATTTTGTCTGACGCTCTGTGCCAAATTAGAAGGCCTAATGGACATCTTGGTGAGCTCGGTTTGCGTCCCTCTGTGGGCACTGCTCATCGGAGCTATGGTGGAGCTGGGCTACAACGTTTTCCACTTCAGAAGAGACTGAACATATGAACGATATTCTTTGAAAGCCAGCAGAAGTCTTTACTGTATTCTTCAGGAATAAAATCATCTCGAAAGTAGATGTTATTCATAAAGAAGGGAATATACAACGGACAATAAGAATGTACAGCTGTTTTGAGCTCTTTATCAGGAATTGCTTGTTTCTTTCAGGCTCAAGAGTGACTACGCTGAATAGCCTACGTTTCATGTTCACAGTGATGCAGGGAGGGTTACGTATTTTGGCTCAGTGGTGAGTTTCCACTCAGGTGACTGAAATGACTGATTGTGAATGTTCCTCAGAATATTTATTGCATTTTAGTGAAACACTGAGATCAATAGCGGCATAACATAATGGACATTTGAAAACTAACTGTTAATGTGCTGCATACACACTGTTTGTTCAACCAGTACTGTAACAACATGGTTTGCTTACTGAAAAGACATGCGTACTACAATAATGGTGTATATTTATGAGTCTGTTTCTTTACATGCACTTATGTTTTGCATTGCAGAATTTACGTAATACATGTTTACAAAATGCAATTTAAATTTTCTCTTGTGCAGAGTCTGTAAATAATAATAATAATAATAAAAAGTAATAACAGCATCCTTGTAATTAAAAGATACATATTTATTTTCTTTATGACAAGTATGTTCAGTAAGTGCACAGTTATTGTATTTAAAAATGTTTCCAAGATGATGCAGAAAAGGAGTTACAATTCTGCGGGGAGTAAAATGTGTATTTCTAGAAGAAATGTAGTAATTTATTCATTAGTTAATTTTAAGTAATTCAATTATGATCCTCCTTTTTAACTGAAATTGACATTTCCTCTGTACATACAAACAATTTTTGAAAATAACACTTGGTGTTAATTCTAAATTCCTACAATGAAAATAATAGAAAATTACAGATGCTTTTATTTGTATAAAAAAAAAATTGGCATCTGAAATTCTGCAAATATCCATGTAAACATAGTAGTCATGGATTGGCCCAGACTTACAGACATTTTAGTGTTTGTAAGTTAAAAAAATACAATATACAAGATAATAGCTGAATCTGTTAATAGCATGGTTTCATGTCTTATGCAATTCAGCATATTCAAAGCAACACAAGAGGCTCAGTTGTGTATTCTAATATATATGTGTACAGCTCAAAAAACAACATAGATACAGAAACATTTATCAATGTTTATTCAAGTTCTGACACCACACTTATATTTTCTATTAATAAAGCAATAAACACGAGTAGCAATATACTTAAGGTACTTGGCTTTTTTGTACCATCTAACTTAAAAAGAGAGCTTAATTTTTGTTGGTAAGTTTTAGAATTTGTGGGTATAATATTACTTGGCATAGTTTTTAGGTCTAATCATCATTTTAACAGTCTTAAAAGATTGTCTATCATTGGTTGGGTAATATTCCATTGTAATATTGTGCCACGTACCCCAAAATATCCCATTACGCACCCCTTTGTACTTTGATTGATAATATCTCCCATTTAAGTTTGCAGACATGCATGCATCAAACCACCAGCCTGAGCTGTAATAGGCCCCGCAGTTTCCAGAGGGATACTGGTCATTGTCTCTGTCCGGAGTGGTAAAGAGCTTCTGGTCGTGATTGTAATTCTTACTAAACTGCATGGCATTACCAGCTGTACCGGAGTAACCACCAATGGACAGGCGGTATTGTTGGCTTTCATTGGCCACATAAAAGTGGTCATAATGAGCATATTCTTTGATACCCTCAAAGTCTTCGATTTCTATTCGCAATGACATGTTCTTCGCCTTTGTCAACAAGTGAATCTTGTCATTGCCAAGCCAAAACTCCCCTATTAGTTTACCAAATCCATTCTTGTACTCAACCCATGTGTGATTGAAACTTGTGCTGCCATCAAAGCGATGCTGTATCAAAGTCCAGCCCCCGCCAGAAGACTCCATGTCACAGAAAACAGGAAACATGCTGCTCTTTGGCTGCGGCATTACTCCATATACACCATTCCTTCGGGATTTTGTAATGTAATCAGCGCAGTCTTGTGCGGGTCTTTTTTCTGTGGTCAATAAAAACTGTTTTAGGTTACCTCATTCTTTGTTTATGAAAAATGCATTTACAATGTATAAACAGCCTAAATCTGCATGCTTAAACATCTTGAGCATTTCTTTGCCATTATTATCTTTCAACTAGAGAAGCTTTAAGGCACTTTTATTTGTAAAGCTACTTTGAAACCATATTTATTGTGGAAAGCCCAATACAAATAAATTAAATTGGGTTGAAATTGAAAAAATAAACATTCAGCTGAAAATCTGGATCTTATGAATTTGTAAACGAATGCAGAGCAAGATGATGCAATGAAATTGTTTTCTATCCGTCTTTGTTGTTAGACCCAAACAACAAAGCTGCATTCGACAGACTATACTTAAGGTTTAGTTTATAAGATATGCAAACGCTGTTTTATACATAGACATTTGGACCACCTGGATTTTATTTATCCACGGTTTCAAGAGTTTATATTGGGCCAAATTTCAGACTCCATTCATCGGACAAGTAAATTTAGCACTAGGCATGGAATGGTACTGAACTTCTGCGTGAATTAATTATGCATTTCAAAAAAGACTTTGCCTCTGAGCCTTTCCTCAAGCTCAACAAAGACACCACATCCTGATACATCAGACAAAAGAAGAGGCCTACAGCTGGTCCTCTTCACAAAAAACACAACATATGCTACTCAGATGAGAATCTATATCCACTTATCCTTGTTATGGAATTCTATCACACTATCAAGATAAAGTGCGGGGTCACAGAACATGTGTTAAACGGATACGTTCATATTATATTATTTCCTGGGAATGATTATCTGGGTAGATTGTACCTGTAATTATTTTTGGACATTTGTCCCTGTTTGCACTCTGCTAAAACCTTGGGTATAATCTATACAAAGAGTCAAACTGACTTATCCCACTGTACTGTAAGCTTTGTGTCAAATAAACATGCACTGCTGCCATACTCTAAACACTCTGGAGGGCTTTTTACAGTGTGAATTAAGAGTAAATACTCCTTCAACTTGTTTCTTAAAAATAAACATTTACATGGGTTGTGTAAGAAAATTCCTCACCTCTTCCAGAGTCCACTGGGGGCCTGGTCTGGGCTGTAGACTGTTGGGTTGACGTAGTGTTACAATCACTGTCACAGGTGCTGTGGATCTTGTTCTCTACTTGCTCTCTCCCTGTCACCTCATCACTGACTGCATGCGATTTAAACCCCTCAGCAGTGTCCTCGGGGCTGAGTGAGAAAAGCTTTGAGCCTTTAATTTCTTCAACATTTGTAAGCGTTTCCAAAACAACTGGATCTGTGTACCTCTCTCCACTGTACCCTTGGGCAGTGTCCGCACTGTTTGGGTTAGATAATATCTCCCCAGAGTTTTCTTCCACTCTGTCTTTATTAAATGTAATAAGTTCCAGTTCTCTTGTTGCTCCAATACTTTCAAAGCTTATGGGTGTTTCCCAACTATCGTTTTTAGCCATTTCAACATGTGTATTTGTCACTTTATGAATATTTTTTGAGCTGTCTTTATGGTTTGTGTCCATAAAAGAGACTGTCGAGGTGGTAAATAGATTTGTTCCTGGTTCCTTAGATGACTCTTTCTTTAAGGTTGGTGCAGTTGGTCCTTTCTTTCCACTGCTGATCTTATCCACCTCAAATGGTTGTTGATTGCTGGTATCATCAGTTCCCAAATTAAAAATCTTGTTTTCTTTCCCACCAGTAGGTGAATTCCAGGCTCCGCTTTGCAGATTGTTAGGATCCTCTGTACTCCCAGTCTCACTGTTGTCTCTAAGTTGGTTCTTACTTTGTTGAACCTTATCCAAATATTGTACATTACTTGAATTCTGAGACTCTGGTTGTGATTGTAACTCTGTACTGTTGTTTTTTAACCATTTATTGTCCAATACATTTGACCTCATTACCAGCGGAATGGGTTTGATTTCTTCTGTTTGTTCTTGTTCTGTTGCACCAGTGGGACTGGAGAATTGAGTCCCTGTGCTTACCTTTGTCTTGAAGTCTCTGGTTGTGTTTGGCTCAGTTTGAAAGTTTGACCTTCTTATATAGCTTGGTCTTATAATTCCAGAGCCATTTTTCCTGGCAATATTGGTATTTCTGACTGAAATTGACAGTTTTGAATGTACCCCAACACTTTTGTTTGCTGACATGTTGTCCATCACATTAGGTTGTCTTAGTTTGTTGACTCTCTGTGAAATCACAGTTGTTGGATGTCTATCGGGGTGTCTTAATGGGTTTGGCATCACATACCTTTTGTTGTCTTGGCTTACTCTACGTATCTTGCTGATGTTTTTCCTGCTGTTCTGGAACGGTCCCTCTCCAGCTGGAACTTTGAGCGGAGTTACTGAAATTCTCCTTGTCCCCTGGCCTACTACTTGT
>NW_015509148.1:2027-4128 GCF_001515645.1 Sinocyclocheilus grahami | reverse complement strand
TTCATAACACTAGAGATTGACTTATTTGTGGCTGTGTGACTCACATCACCTTGGTTTTCTTTCCTCAGATTTGTTGGAAGTCTTGTAATCCCAGTCTTGTTTACTTTTCTCAAATTGTCCTCCCTAACATTAGTTGCTTGGCTTGCATATTTCAAGCCATGTCCATCATCTGTTCTGGGACCAGAATCCCTACTGATGTCTTGTTTGTTTTGGTCATCTGTTGACAGGGTCGGTCCGCTGATTGCCCCAGGCTTTGTGTTTGCTATACGAGGACTTGTTTCCTTGACCCGCATAACGCCACTCCTTGCTGGGGAAAATCCAGTCTCTTCTGGCTCAGGCTTGACCGTCATGTCCCCAGATTGTGGATTGGTCTTTCCCACCAAAACTCGCCTTTCATTGAAAGTGTTGTCAGCCTTATCCAAAATTTTGAAATCAGTTTGTCTGTTATTAGTTTCTGTAATTGGATTTAGATATTTTTCATTTTCCACCGGTCTTCCTAGGAAAGTCAAGTCCTCTCTATTCAAATTGGAGCTAGTCTCTTCCTCACTACTAATAACTACCAGACTTTCACTCAGTCCCATGTGCTTTTTTTCCTCTTTAATCATCTTTGGCTGTTCAGCTTGGTTCATAACACTAGAGATTGACTTATTTGTGGCTATGTGACTCAGATCACCCTGGTTTTCTTTCCTCAGATTTGTTGGGAGTCTTGTAATCACAGTCTTGTTTACTTTTCTTGAATTGTCCTCCATAATTTTAGCTACTTGGCTTGCAACGTTCAGGACATGTCCATCATCTGTTCTGGGACCAGAAACCCTACTGATGTCTTGATTGTTTTGGTCATCTGTTGATAGGGTTAGCCCAGTAATTGCACCAGGTTTTGTGTTTGCTGTACGAGGACTTGTTTCCTTGACCCGCATAATGCCACTTCTCACTGGAGAAAGTCCAGCCTCTTCTGGCTCAGGCTTGATCGTCATGTCTCCGGATTGTAGATTGTGGATCCTCACCAAAGCAGGGTTCTTCAGTCTGTCTTCATTGGTAACCTTGACAACTCTACTGTTTATGTAGGATCCCTTTGGCCTCAGTGATCCACCTACTCCAGGAAATTTTACAATCCTTCTGTTCCCAGCTGATGTGCTTAAATCCATTATCTTAGTGTTAGCATCCCTTGAAATGCTGCTTAATCCATTCGAATCAGGCACCTCCTGCACTCTTCTTCTTGCCGTCAGGATGCCACTGATGTTCTTTACATGTCCATCTCTGAGAATGTTTGGCTGCTGTTTCCCATGGGTTGAGGATTGTACGGCATCCTTTTTTCTAGGAAGGGACGGGGCTATTAATTCACTTTGCTTAGACTTCAGTTCTCTCTCTGACTCCTCAGGTATAGGCGAGAGCACCGGTTTGACCTTGGATATGTCCTCAGGTGTCTCGTCAAGTGAGGGGTTAAATATTTTTACTTCTCTGCTCATCTCAGACCTCTGATCTGTGGTGCCTTGGTTTGGAAAAATCCTTGGGGCAATGTTCCATTCCTGACTTTCCAAAATGGAATGATCAAGCCTCTTCACGCCATCCTTGATGGTTCCCTCACTTTCTGATGTATCTCCTTGCAGTAAGGTTGAAGTTAAGATCTGGACCACTTGTTCTCCACTATGACTTCTATGACTTTGTGTCTCCTTGATGCTGATGTTATGCCTTGGAATTTGAGGTCTTCTTTCCTTTTCCTCGCCGTATTCTTTCTGTCCACTTCTCTGGATACTATGTCTGTCTTTACATTCTTGGCAGTCCCTCCTTAGCTGGTTAACAACTTCCTTTAGGTCCTGCAGCTCTTTGGCCATTTTCTCCAGCTCCCTAAAAGGCTTGGGAAGCTGAATGGAGAGAGGAGGGATGGTGAGTTGATAAGGGCACAAGTTCTCCTCGTCCCCGCAGTGCCCCAGGGGCTTCAGCGTTACCCATGAAGCAATGTCCTCTGAGGTCTCTTGGCATATGTGACACACAGAAAATGCTAACAGGCTTCCCCATATGTAAATCACAGCAAGCCACATCGTGTCCTGTATGGTGCGCAAGTCTGTTCAATGTGTCTAAGAGTGTGTGAGAGAGAAGAATC
>NW_015509148.1:0-1217 GCF_001515645.1 Sinocyclocheilus grahami | reverse complement strand
TTTTTGCAATCTCATAAAATTATTAAGACTTCACAAGTTGCAATACCTGCTATTTTATGTATATACAGTGAAACAGCATGCACATTGCTTATCATATATACTTACATTATTTTAACCTTTTTAAGGGCATCAGAACTGAGAAGCACAATATGATTTGTCAAAGTCATTTGTGTTAGTTGACCCTGACTTTTAATCAAAACCATCACACAATCAATCTTTAATCTAGAACACAATGCATTCTCTGCATATGTAATTTCCTTTCTCACATGTGCAGATATGCATATGTGCGAGAATCATGATGGCAGCAGTTTCCCAACATCCTGCCAATAAAGCAGCATGCCCCACACACATAGACATATGCACACAAGCCACAGAAGATTCAGAGATGTAACACTAAAAGGCGTCAAGGCATATTCAGACGGGACTATTTTTTCCAAGTTATTTTTGTGTTTCTGCAACATACTTTGAATTAAAGGTATTTTTCTCACAAAACCTCTAACAAGTATGAAACAAATGACTGTTTTTCAGCTAACTCAGACATCCTCTAAGAAGTCTAATCCCATCTGGACAGGAGAAGTGTGTGTGATTGTGGTGTTTATATAGTGATTATGATATTGTCTTATATAAAATGTAATTGTGACACATATTCTGAGCTATTGCTCTTTCCCATTCAAGATGATGACTACTGTACAAATAGCTGCCCAGAAGCATTACCATGTTGGCCAATTTAGCTGACTAAATTGTCTTTAGAGGATTTGGTTAATGGACAATGGACAACTCAAATGTTGATGAGATCTGGCGACCCCACATCAAACTGAAAATGTCATTACGAGAAATGTTGTAACAACCATATAAACAATGGAGTCATAGTAGTCCAAGCGTTAAGCAAGAGTGGCAAACGTTACGTCCAAGTGTCTTTAATATCAAGAAAATCCCTTAACCAATGTTTACAATGTCAACCTGTGTCCAAACAGAATTGATTGTCTTTAAAGTACTGACTTCACAATTTTTTATAGCGCTCAGCAGTGGTTGTATTACAAGCCAACTCCCAGTTTTATTACCACTAATCAGAAAAGACTTACCATTTATGGACAGGACTATTATTGTGTGGTGCCCTTATGATGTCACAGCCTGAAATCCTCTGGGATGGTTCAGCCCATCGGTGTCGTTGTCTGTGTAAACACTGAGATTTTTCCATAAACCATCTCACAGAAACA
>NW_015509147.1:15911-16497 GCF_001515645.1 Sinocyclocheilus grahami | reverse complement strand
AATTCAAATAAGGACACTTGGAGGAAATGAGCGGGGGTCGATGCGGCGCGCTTGGCGAAAAGGTCAAATTTGTGAGGCGACAAACGGCTACGATTAAAGTCTTCCGGTTGACTCAGCACATAAAATGAATGACGTTATTATAGCAAATAGTCGTCTGAAAGCACACTGGCCACAGTAAAATGAACATGCTATAACACTGTGCAGAAATGGGAACATTATGCTTTTAAAGGATGCATTTAAAGGTATTGCACTGGAAGTTAAGTGACTTTTTTGTGCAAGTGGTGGCAGTTTTGATACTCTTGACAATATAAAGATTATAGTTTCCTGCAGGGGAATGGTTATACAACAGCAGAAATTTGTAGGACATGTATTATATGACTCTAAAGTGGTCAAACTCAGAGATGCTGCAGTAATTTGGTAGGTGCAACAAAGCCGTTTGTCTCCAGGAGGGGCGGGGCTTACCTTTGGCCTGACAGTGAAGCTCCACGATTTTCTCAACTTCTGTTATCACCGACCTCTTTGGTTTTGACGTGAAGTACGGAGGCTCTGTGTTCATACAGCACACACACACACACACACACACACA
>NW_015509147.1:15159-15557 GCF_001515645.1 Sinocyclocheilus grahami | reverse complement strand
TGAAAGAGTAAAAGTATGGATGAGTACTTTCACTAAACTTCATGTAAAAAGCAAAAAGTGAGCCCAGACTTTTCCAGAAGTCTTTGGTGCCGCACTTAGCTCATTATATTAGTAAAATGTTTTATATAAATGTATACATTAAAAAAACCCGTTCATCCACTACACTTTTATTTTCACCTTTATTTTCAGATTTCATGACAGGAAGAGCAAGACTCTTGATACGTTTTCACACACCTGGCATTCGTTTTTTTTCTCGCTCTCACCTTGTCTAACTCACTTCAAATGAAAAAAAGGCAAAGGACCTGTTAAGCGCGTTGCTGATAACAGCTTTTCACTTACTGAAGAATATCGAGAAAAAAGGAGGGGGTTAAACAAATAACAACAACGGCAACAAAAAA
>NW_015509147.1:13031-13420 GCF_001515645.1 Sinocyclocheilus grahami | reverse complement strand
ACAAAAAAAACCTTGCACACACATACATCACTAATAAATAATTTTAGATTACTCAAAATTAACTGACATTAGAACAAGGTTAAGAAAAATTATTGTGCACATACATGTGTTGTGAATTAGGCAGAAATTATTTGTGAGCATTTCTGTGTATATATATATATGAATAATCCACACAGTTGAGAAAAACGTGGATGAGACCCACTGACAGCCAATCAAAATCCATGGTACTTTAAAGCATGACTTGTGAGAACATGACTGCAACAGTGTGCTTAAAATAAACAAGTGGAATATAGTTATCATTGAACAATATAGTTTACACTTTTGGGTTCTCAAATTTGATGATGTTTTTAAATTTGATTGCTGAACTGGCATATGTACAGTAATTCATA
>NW_015509147.1:6416-12154 GCF_001515645.1 Sinocyclocheilus grahami | reverse complement strand
AATTTATTTCAAATAAATTCGGTTATTTTTTATTCACCAAATAATCCAGGAAAAAAATATATGTATCACAGTTTCTACAGAAATATTAAGCAGCACAACCATTTTTAACATTGATCAGAAATGTTTCATGAGCACCAAATCAGCAAATTACGATATTTATTAAGATTCATGTGACACTGGAGACTGGAGTAATGGAAGATTTTGATTTGAAATAAATGACATTAAATATATTCAAACAAATTATTTTTAGTTTTTTTTTAATATATTTTACACTGTAATAATATTTCACAATGCTCCTGTTTTTTTTTTGTATCAAATAAATAATAATAAAAAAATCGTATCAACCCTTCAGCTTTTAAATTTTAGTTTATATGCAGTACTGTATAAATGTTAACAAAATTCACTATTATCAGATATACATATTTAAAATTGACAGTCCCTTGCAGGAAAACAAATAAAAAAAATATATATTGATGACTCATCCAGCACTACACAATTTTTGTCCAATCAAATGCTCTTTATACTATACAAGAATAAGAACCATCTAGTAAGTGGCAAACCAAGATCAAGGCTGTGATATAGACTAAAGTACATAGGCTAATTTAAAAAAGAAGAGTCCTTTAATATTAAAATGAAGTCTACACCTAAATTTCAACAGGAAATATGTCAACTCATGAAAGAAAACTGCAGTTTTATGGGGTCAATGGTTTTGAAATGAAATTCTCAGCCAGCTTTACTGTATCTACAACTACATACTTTTGTCCACATAGCGCACTTGACAAAATTGAAAAGAAGAATCTGGTTGAATTAAGTTGAAACAAGTCCATAAGTGAATTTTACAGCAAGAACATGTGAAATGACAGATATAATCACAATTCAAAATGACTGACACTAAATTACATCCCTAATGTGATGGATAATAAAAACAATGTAACGATGACAAACATCTGTGAAATTATACAGGAAGCCTGTTATTAACGGAACCCTGGCAGTGAGTCACTGCCGTCGAGGGCAACCCACCTTGCATTAGCAATGCACTCAAGAGTAGCCTCACTCGCCCCGGCAACCACTGATGTGTTCTTAGGTGCAATCACTATCACCGGGGCAACCAATTCAGCCGGGGCAATAACGTCTGAGATGGAGAAAGGGAAAAGAATGGTAAAAAAGAGAGAGGCGGCTGATTATTGGCACAATCAATCGGGTTAATAGACTGAGCATCATGGGGGAGATAAGGTTTTGTGATGAGGTGCTAAGTTTTTTTCTTTCTTCTTTTTATCCTCTCTCCGAATCATTTTGTTCTCTGAAAAATAATACATGCAGAAGAAAGTCAAATGACTATCCATGGTTGACAGATGATAGAGGAGGGGAAGAAAGAGCGGGAGATGGGGAAAGATAGGTGAGTGGCGAAAATGACATGTGATTGCATCTTTAAAGGAATAGTTCACCCCGAAATGAAAATTATGTCATTTACTCGTCCTCATGTCCTTCCGTGCAATTACAATAAATGGGAACTGGAGCTTTCAATCGCAAAAAGGATGCAAAAGCAACAAGAAATATAACAAGAGTTGCACATATGACTTCTACGATGTATAAAATCATTCTACAGTATATGACTTATGCGTTATATTTCTTGGCATATTCATTAGAGAGCTAGTGATGTCTGATTCATAAACGAATCGTTCTTTTGAGTCAGATCTTTTCAATGAATCAGTTATTGATTTAAACTCTTTGACATTCAGTAACATTGATTCTTGCATTAACTAAATGAAGGGAAAATGATCTATGAACAACAACATGCAAATATTTTATAAAATGTCATTTATTCCTATGATGGCAAGGCTGCATTCATTTGATAAAAAGAAAAAAAAATGCCGTTCAAACTTTCTATTCATCAAAAGTTCCTGAAAAAATGTATCATGGTTTTCACAAAAAATATTAAGAACCACAACTATACACAGTAGAACGAGTGAAGTCTGATTCTTTTGAGTCAGATCTTTTCAATGAATCAGTTTGTTCAGTTCACAAAACCAGGCTGAATTCATGCATGAGTTCAAATCACTGATTCGGTCACATTGATTCTTGCATTAACAACTAAAGGGATGAGAAAATTATCTATGAAGTATGAACAACAAAATGTGGATATTTTGGATCTGTTTGTCACTCACATGGCTTCATAAGACTTGGAATAAAACATATGAGTTTAATATAGTATAAATATTAGAGTTACACTTATGATACGTATACGGTACACTAAGAAAAAACATAGAAATGGCTAGTATATTGCACAAACAGTTACAAAGAAATGCCAAGTAACACATTAAAAGTGAAATTTAGAAGCAGAACAAAAACTTAAATAGTATTTTCTTGTAAAACATACTCAAATAATTTTTGTTTAAATATAACTTTTTATACTTTTGCATCCTCTTATTATTTAAAACTCCACTCATTATATTATGCATTATCTTTAAATGGCATGAAATAAAAGACGGAACAAGCAAATAATGATAGAATTTTCCTTTTATGAGAATGATTCCTTTAAGAATCAGGGAGAATGGCGAGAACATACACCTCAGATGAAAACCAGCCTACCATGATAGATAAACTGGCACACATATGCAAACACACACACACACACACAAGCTTTGATCTGATCTTTGATCAGTGACTGGAAAGGTGTAATGCATTCTCACTTTCTCCAAACACAGAAGTGATAGATGCTCTAACTTTTGTAATCTCAGTAGGAATGTATGTAATTTATGCATTCATCTGGCTGTATCTCATCATTCAAAAAGATGACAAACAAAGCACAAAAAACCTAGCATAAAACTGCGAGTGAAAATGAAATGCACCAGAACGGAGCGAGCGAATGGAATTGGACAGGAAAAGTAAATAAGAAGAGGAACCAGATAGAATTGCTATTTCTGAAAGTCTAAAAACGAAGTGCTATTTCAAAAGTAGTTGTGTTTGTGCACTCTAAATGTAGCCAGTATGTGTTAAACAGTGGCACCTTAGATTTGGATCTTATTACCCGGCATGACACCTGATTTGCATAGACTGGCACATTTTAAATTTATGTTTAGTACCAATTACACTAAGCAAACCTTAGATACATCTGGTGTTAAATAGCTTCCAGATTTCAACTACTGATGTACACAGAATATAAGAGCTTAGCATGATCTACACATCTTGTTCTTGGAACAACAATTCTTTCAACCAGTTTTTTCATGTTATGGTTAATATTTGATAAACGGGTAGCATTAAAATTGTTCTTTTGTCTAAATAAACAAAAAATACTTAAATCTGCTTTAAAATGGCACAAAATTAACTTAGGCATCACAACATTATAATGTACAGTATGGAAATGGATATTCATTTTGAGGTTTGAAAAAGATGACATTAATTTTTCACTGACCATATGGTTTTTGGTTACATTTATTTGAATACATAACAATTTAAATAAATTAATAAATAACAAATTGACAAACAAAAAACCATGCAACATGTTAAATCATGCTAGCAACTTACTAACCCTTACGAAAATTAACCGCGGTTTTAAAACAAATAAAACATGGTAATAAATAAAACAAACAAACAAACATGGTTACTAAAGGCCTAGTTAAACCATAGCTACACTAACCATAGTTTAATCATGGTATTTGTAGTAAAACTCTGTGGTTATACAAATGGTAATCATACACCAAAAAGAAAAAAAAACATGGTTACTACACTTAATTTACGTAAGGGAAAAAACACAAGCAATGTGAAAAAAAACATGTTAAAATGTTTGCTAAAAAATACTGGCAATATGCTAATTATGCTTGCAGCAACTTAAAACACGGTAGCAACTTACTAAAACAACGCAACGTGCTACAACATGTTAGCAATGTGTTAAATCATGCTAGAAATGTGCTAAACGTGTTAGCAACATGTTAAAACACGCTATAAATGTCCCAGCAAGATGTTAAATCATACAATATGCAAAAACATGATAACATCAAGTTTAATCATGTTAGCAACCTTTAATTCTCTGACTTCTCTGAGTAGCTTTCAAACTTATTTTGAACTAAGGCAACGCCGTCATCAATGTCATCAAACATTATCTGCCTAGTTATTAATATAAGCTAATATGCATATATATGAAAAAAAAAATCAAAGTCAGTGCTCTCTGGTTTCAGGGGTTGAAATGGCTGTGATCGATCGATAAGAACATTGTTCCAGAACCAACAAACAACTGTACACGTCTAAATCAGACTGTGTGAAATGCAATGTCATGCTGAACAGCAAACAATTAACATAAATACATTAAATATGATCCAACAGAAATAAAGAATCCCACTCTAGCTCACATCCCTCACCTCTGCTGACAGAATAATTGTGCGAGTCTATCTATTCTCATATTGTGCTTCGGGAAATGCTGATTATAGCTGCGTGTTATTTTTCAGAGTGAGCTCAGAAGTACAGTAGCCTGAAGAACGCCGCAAATGAAAAGGAGGATTTGTACTAAGGGGAAAAGACAGTGTGTCGTGCGTCTGAGGTAATGTTGCTGTCAGCCGCTTATACAGCCTCATGCACTCAAGTCAGAATGGTGTTTGACATGGTGTTGACACGGTGTTGTCTTCCACGGGTTGGTTTTCATCAGGCGCAGAGATTAGCTGCCTTGAGCATATCGAGATGGCCGTAAAACGATGTAGAACACAGCTATACAGGGACACACGAAGTCCACACACAAGGATAGGGGTCATTCGGTGAGATCGGATGTAATAATCTTAATCCAGTGTCTGTCTACATGAGTAGTGAGTGAGATTACAACATGTGGAGATATTAAATTTGTCTCTGAGGAGAATCCATTATCTTAAGCCTCTAACAAATTCATCTAAACACACAGTACAAGAGAGATTACACACACACACACACACACAGAGAGGAAGACAGCATGGGTGAGAGCAGACAAGAAAGAAAGAGCATGGAAATTATTTTTTCTCATGACTCTCATAATCAGTGTGAAACTACATATCATGCTGTGTGTGTGGGTTTAGCTTTAGGATTTCCCATTTTAAGGCCTGTAGAATAATTTCAAATGATCAAACAAAAACTTGGGTATGCATGCTTATGTTATGTACAAAACGCAAAATAATTGGAGAAAAATAAGGAGATCCAATAAAGATAAACAAGAGTAGTTGCTATTTTTGGAATGAAATGCATGCATACTGCAAACTGGGTATACACTGAATACTACATATTACCAAAAAAAAAAGAAGAATCATGTGAAAAACCACATTATGAAATCATAAACATTTCTTATGATGTATGCTTCACTGCACTCATAATATTAGTACATTAATTTCATTAAAAAAAATTTATTCTCTTAACTCTTGGTTGTCATTAAAATAAAATAAAATAAAATAACTTCAGAATAATTGAAACAGAATCGTCATTAAGGAAATGAAAGTACGGTAAGTACATGGATTTTGTGACAATTACTTGGTTTATATTAATTAAAGGGGTCATATGATGTGATTTCAAGTTTTCCTTTCTCTTTGGAGTGTTACAAACTGTTCGTGAATAGATAAGATCCCTAAAGTTGCAAAGACTAAAGTCTCAAACCCAAAGAGATATTCTTTTTAAAAGTTAAGACTGGTCCACGACCTCCTAAAACGCCTCGTTTAAACATGCCCCCACGTGTCTACGTCACAATGTGGTAAGATTTGCACAACGCCGCCCAAATGTTCACGCAAAGA
>NW_015509147.1:0-541 GCF_001515645.1 Sinocyclocheilus grahami | reverse complement strand
TAATAAAATAAACATAACTAAACTAAGAAAAATTTAAATTAAAAAAATTTATAATATTAAAAGAAAAAAAATAATAGTAGCTCAGTACTAACATAACATAGCACTGTAAGAAAAAAATCCATAGAAAAATAAATATAGTCTTTGCAGGAAATTACCATTACATTTTCCATTAAGTTTACAGACATGTCCTTTAACCCTAAAACACAACACGATTCAAACACCTGTGAAAAATACGGTAATTTCCTTCATATTATCATGGTACATTGTTTGTTTTTTTTACAGATTTTTCTTAGAGTGAAGTCTGAAGAACTCATATGGGTTTAAAATGACACAAAATTGAATAAATGAAGACAGAATTTTACGACAAACAAACTTCTTGACAATCATTCAGGTCATGTACATGTCTATATTTTTTTACAAACTTTTCTTTTTTGGGAAAAATAATGCAGCTGTTTAGACACATAAAAGTATTAAAAATCACCTCCGAATAACTTTCCACACTGGTTCTCTGTATTATGGGAAACATTATTCCCAGCAGTCT
>NW_015509146.1:16015-16501 GCF_001515645.1 Sinocyclocheilus grahami | reverse complement strand
TATATATATTTTAGTACGACATGAGGGTGTGTAAATGATAACAGAATTTTCGTTTTAACTTGTTTAGAACCCAGAATTTTCCTTTCTGTGTATTCGTTTGTCATCTGTTGTTCTTGGTGCTATTAGAAGACTGGAGCAGAGCAGAGCCATTAGCGTTTCTGACGAAGTTGAAGACTCTTAAACCCATTAACGCCTAGTAAGATCCGTGTTAGTCATGTAATCAGCTCTATGATGGAGTTTGAAATGTAATCGCTGAAACCACATAGTCACACACAAGTGAACGTGTAGTATTTGTAGTGCAAACACTAATGTCCTGGACAAAAGTGAAGGGCCACCTATCAATCAAACACTGCACTAAAACAAGGGTTTACCCGTATAGGCTTTTTTTGATGGCCAGTGCTGATGTCTTACAGAGCAGGGTGGTGAATATAAAGCTGCTGTGTGATATCACACCATTTGATTTGAAGACAGTAAAACCAAACATAA
>NW_015509146.1:11124-12171 GCF_001515645.1 Sinocyclocheilus grahami | reverse complement strand
AGATGCTCTTATCCAAAGAGAAAGAGGCATAGTACTTATAAGTATAAGTGCCTTCCACTCAACTCAAGGGACATATATTTAAAATATTTTTTGATCTTTCAATCCTGAATGTGGCTTTGCTCTTCCAAAGGTCCTGCCATTTCATCTAATGATGAGCTTCGGTACGACTGGTGCCAGAGTCTTGTGTTTTAAGAGGGTTTAATTAACGGTCAGCAGCTTTAGAGCAGACAGAAGGGGGTAAAGCTCAGTGGTAGAGCCACAGAGCTGTATGTACTAGAGTCTTAGATTTACCGAGCTCTGGACACAGCAGGCTGTAGCAGCACTGCCGTCAACACTGCTGGAGTGAAGTGTTTGGATAGCTTGGGAGGGAAATTAGGTTTGTATAATCAAACGGAGCATGCAAGAACACTTGTGAAGAATCCTAGTTTAAAAAAACTGGACCCAACATTTACTGCAATAGTGGTTGAAGAAATCCTCTGTAAGCTGGTGAACTTTGATCATCTTAACCACTGTAGTTAAGCTATAGTAATGTTGTTTAAACAGTTATAATTGACTACAAAATGGAATCCAGGCTTAAAAACCGTAATCACAAATTTAAGAAACATCTGAGATCAGCTGTCACATAAAAATGCATGTAGAATTTTAAACTTGCATGTAATGTCTAACATGAAATATTTTAGAAAAATGTATATTTTAGTCAGAATTGTTGCACAGTTATTCCGTTTATTGATTATTTACTCTTATCGATTAGTTGTTGCAGCCCTGCTTGCGTTCATACCTAGTCATGCCGATATAAGGGGTTCTTTTTGGTGTGCGGAAATAGCAAGGTTCAACAAAGTTTTATTTTTGAATGTTAGATGCTGTGTTAGATGCCGTCATATCCACATATGAAAATGTTCATTTACTGTATGCACACACAAACACACTACCGGTCAAAAGTTTGAAATAATTACGATTTTCAAAGTTAATGATTTTTAATGAAAGAAGTCTCTTATGCTAACAAAGGCTGCATTTATTTGATCAAAAATAGAGTAAAAACAGTAATAT
>NW_015509146.1:8924-9453 GCF_001515645.1 Sinocyclocheilus grahami | reverse complement strand
CGTTAAGCGGAATCGAAATGCACATGTCTTATCGAATACCCGATTCTTGGAAATGTGGAACCGGTTCTCGATACCCAACCCTAGGAGAGACATGAAAAATGAAAGCAATATGTGTTCTAAAATTAGCTTAAAATTGAGCAATTTTTAATATATTCCGACTGAATGGAATCATAGAGTCTGTGACTGTCATACACTGCATGATTTTCTGTTAAATCTGCCAAATCAAATCTACAGACTGGCTCTGACTTTTGGGAATCAACTTGTACAGACTGTAAATCGGGCCAAAAATCTAGGCAAAAGTCATGTTGCATCCCTACTTTCTTTCATAACTAGTCATGCAGATATAAAAAGTTCATTTTAGCATGTGGAAATAGCAAGGTCCAAAGTAGGTCTATTTTTGAATGCGTTTGAAGTGATAGCTGCTGTCACATTCACATCGTGAAACTTGTGAATTATGCTGTGTAATGTGAAGCAGAACCACTAGGCTTTGTGTGCAGCTGACAGACAGAGTCACAGACTCACCTAACAC
>NW_015509146.1:0-1307 GCF_001515645.1 Sinocyclocheilus grahami | reverse complement strand
TTTATTTTGGATGCGATTAATCGTTTGACAGCACTAGTATTTTTATATGTACCAGTATAACAGTGCATAGTAATGAGCAGTAGTATTAATTTGCATACATTTTTGCTAGAAGTTGTGATGCCACATGAGGACGTGAACACATAGGTGTGATGATGCAAAGCAATTGTTGAATTTGAATAGTTTTTAAAAAAAGAATTGTATCACTTGGTTGAAAGAACCGATTCACATTTTGTCCATTGCAAATTTGTGTAAAGGCATATTTTCATTGGTATGTCAACTGGGCCAGATACATGGCCTTGCATATAAGATTGACTGTCACAGTATAAATCATTCGACATCTTCTGTGCTTGTTTCCTGACTGATCTTAATTCAGTTACGAACAACATCCTCATTGTACTGCAGGTCTATCCAAGTTCTTCTACAACGGCGACATTCTTCGCAAAGACGCCATCGCTGCCAGCATTCTCAAAGTCCAGAAGATCCTTCAGTGGTTTGAGGGCCAGAGTCGGTTCAACTTTTACGCAAGCTCTCTGCTCTTCGTCTACGAGGGCGTCTGTGCGCCCAGTCTTGTCTCCCAGAGCTTTCGGGATAGCCAGATCGCACCCGAGGCATGTGAGCAGAACAACAACATCAATCAGAGCCTCTCTACGATATACTCCCTGCATAAGAAAAGCTGCGCCCGGAGCCACTACCAAGCCAAACAGGACAACGGCGTTTGGAGCTCCTCACAGCAGCCCAACGGCAACCGCGGCTTGGCAAGACTGGAAGAGGACAGGAAGGAGAGCAAGAGCGAAGCGGGACAGGAAACGGTCAGTGATGTGGAGGTAAAGATGATTGACTTTGCACATGTCTTCCCTAGTGACGTCCCCGACCAGGGTTACATCTATGGCCTGAAGAACCTACTGAAGGTCCTGCATCAGATTCTGGAGGAGTGATGGAGCGGTTCTTGAAGGTATGAATTTTGTAGCCACTTTCATGTCCGCCTAACATGTTTGTAATCCTTCGTCTAATGTATGTGCTTTAGTCTTTTAACAGCTTTATATAGTTTATGATATCTTACTCAGGTAAATGAATCTATAATGCTTGTATATTTATCCAGACAAAAGAAGAAACACTCTCATCATATTATGCCTCAGATATTGCATATTAGTTCCTGTTTCCAGAGCCATTGCAGGATTTTTTTTCTTTTTATTATTTAATGTTATTGAAAATAGGAATTTGATGAGTGAAGATATAGGAAAATATATTTGACGTTTCTTTCGCATATGCTGCCAGTATGACCCTGCCTGTTTCAGACCTGTTGAATT
>NW_015509145.1:11686-16502 GCF_001515645.1 Sinocyclocheilus grahami | reverse complement strand
CAGGATCTGAGTGGGTGTTATATAATGTTTGTAATAGCTTTCAGGCGAGCGTGTGATTGGTTACAGCTGTGTACTATGCAATCAGTGCAATGGACGATGGGAAATGTAGCAGTATGTTTAGTGTGAGAGTCCATGTAGTGAGCGGGTGACCTCTGGCAGTGAGTGAACAGAACTTCATAGACCTGATTCGTGACAAGTGCACTTAACATATTACATAACTTTGTTTTGCATAATTTATTTGTTGTGTTTTTTAACAAATATTTAGATGATATCCTTAGTGTTTGTGAAGTGCATTTTTGACATTATTGTGGTGATGCTGGTATTTCAGGCATTTAATGTTGCGTCCAAGTATGTAGGTTTTAATGTGGTTTTCATAGAGTCAGATAATACCATGTTAGATAACTGAAAAAGGTAAGTGAGAGTTCATGAAAATTATTAAGAAATAAGCACAAAGCGAAAAATAGATCTAATGATGCCTACGTTGTTTTGAGCAAGAATGACAGTTACAGGTACATTCATGCAGATCACCAATTGAGCACCACCTGTAACTCGTCTTCATCTGAAAGCCTTGATGAAAAGAAAACGGTTTGACTTGTGAAAATAATGTGTTTTGGAGGGAGGAAAAGAAGGGGGAGAAAAATCAAATCCATGTGCTGCTGATCAGTGAGAGTGAAATCTGTGGTATTTTAGCCCTATTATTTCTGTTCACAAAGATTTCATTCTGCCAAGCTGGATCTGGCCCACGTTAGCAGTGATTGCCTGGTGGTTCAGCTACCTACTAGCAGGTCTCCAAATGCTCTCACTGGGAGACAGGCCTGCCATCAGCCTCATGATTATAGGACACCAAACCCCTGCTTGGATATATTAGACCCATCCAATCAGAAAAAGCCAGACGAACACTTTGATCAAAACAAGGTTGCATGATCAGACGGTTAATATGATTTTAACATTGAATATTTTTTAAATCAAAGGGCTTGTTAAATAACCTTCAATTTTACACTTAGGATATCATGTAAGTGCATGAGTACATTAAAGTGTGCGTGTCTGTGATGTGTTACTCTGGGTTTCCTGTCTGTGTAAAGGTGATTGTGAAGCAGCTTTATGGTTCATATAATTAAGTGGTTCTGGAGTTTTAAGGCAAGGGGTTTTCCTTATTTTTTTTTAATGCCAAAGACCCCTAAATCTGATCATTATCCCCCTCCAACCCAATTCCTAAGCTCAGCTGTATACAGAATGTGTATGTATAAATCCCTATTTATACTGTGTGAGTAAAATACAAATTATGATATTGTAAAAACCATGCTTTTTGCTAAATTATTGGATATACCAAAATAAATTAAAAATATCTTCTTGTACTAAGTTTATATATAACTGAAAATACATATAATATATACATATAACATAACTATACTATTTATCTAATAATAAATAATTATCCACACACCACACACACCATGAGAAAAACTATCCCGGGAGAATGATACGGAGTAGTGACTTCATGAATTAGTTTGATATTATTGACAAATCCTCACTGCACCTGACAATTTCATTCGCAGCTTCTTAATGAGGAAACATCACTGTGTCACTTATCGAATGTCTGTTCCCGCTCTTTTAGAGTATTGTTGTGGATCGTTACAGAGTTAATCTGCGGCGCCTGTGCAGGTGTGAGCTCCACACCATTGTTGCTTATCAAGTGTGACACATTGATCAGTGACCTTAATATCCCTGTATTGATTTCAGTTGGCTTTGGCTTCATCCTTAAGCTACCAATAAAAAATCTCATCCACCCCAAAGCCAAACTTTTGTTTCCAAGGTGATTCTGGGGACGATACCACCAATGGCAATCTTAAAACAAAACTGGGCAGAATTGAACGCTTATTTACTTCCACCATACATCACTTTGATTGATTAGGTTTGAAAGATTTAAAAAATGGAAAATGCAGGGCCATCTGATAAGCTGAGGTTTCTGGCTGTGGAAGTACATTTCCAGCTTTTGAAAGCTTTTTGAATGAGTTCTTGATCTTAGAAGCATGACAATGCTGCTTTGAGTGGATTGGGCAGGTTAACATGGTAATCGCTACAGATGGCCACCAACCAGCATGTTTTTGCAGACTTTAAGGGGATTCAAGACAATGAGATGAGAGCAAGCTGGAGGTGGAAAGAGCTGATGTAAGACAGCTCAGCTGACTCCCTCCATCAATTTCATCCGCTTTCAGAATGACTCCCTCCCAGCCCACGTTTTTGGAAGGCTTTCTCCAAGAAAGAAAAAAAAGGTCCATGTTCACCACAGGCACTTCTGAAAAACGGCATTCTGCTGCACGTTCCAAAGTCTTCTCTTGTGACTCATAGAGCACCAGATACACAGCTCAACTGTTCTGCTCTCGTCTTTCAAAGTGTTGATGTAAGATAAAGACTCAATTCTCAACAGGTCCAGCAACAGATAAGACTTGAGCTTCAGGGCACTCCAGCATGATAGAGCTTCTCGGTGAGCTCCCAGAGGGCCTTATCTGATACAGGGCGTGCTGATCGGAAACCGTGGAGGAGTGGGATGCTTCCCAGGATGATTCTGGCCTCCACAGATGTGACCGTCACTCCACCATACCTAGAGCATATCTTGTGCATCATAGAAAAAAAAAACTACTATTGAGCTAAAGAAAAATAAATCTGCCTCTTGATGATTACCATACCTCAATTGCTTACACCGATTTTCTTACATTTGAATCACTTTTTAATCACTTTTTCCCATTCTATTATTACCGATTTTATATATTTTTTTCTATTCTTAAATAGAGAGAGAGAGAGCAACCTAACGTGTGAGGTTTGTCTACCACGTTTGTCTTCATGGATTTTAAATTCACACTGAGAGATCATTATTTCAGTGACTCTTGATGAGAACATCATTACATCTTAGTTTAGTCAGAGATGGCTAAACACTATTATAAGACCCTTAATTAATCTTGCAAGTTGCAAGGTGATTAAAATGAGCAAAAGGGTGACTAACTGGTAACTAATTGGCAAAATTGTGAATCAGTTTTGAAAATAAGTGGAAACTCCACAGATTGTAGATTTTTAGTTTTTGGATCCTCAAACATTTAGCATATAATACTCTTTAAAAGAATAGTTTGCCCAAAAAAGAAAATGTACTGTTAATTTACCCTCAGGCCATCCAAGATGTAGGTGACTGACTTTTTTTTAAGTAGAATTCTAAAGATAATTTTTCACTGAATCATTGGTGATTCATAATATAAAATAATTCTTAATCATAATAATAGGTTAATGGATTCCATCACTTTGAGGTCTTATGAAGCTAAACGATCAATCTGTGCAGAAACTGAACATTATTTACAGCATTATTATTTGTAATCCAGAGCTTCAGGCAAATAATCTGCAGTGAGGTACGGTTCGCAAACGAATCATTATTTCGAAACTGGTTCTTTTTAGTGAACTAGTTGAACCAGTTCAGCAAATCAGACTGAACCGTCTGAAACAGTTTGTGGCTCGAGCAGCACAGATCTACAAGTTACTCAAGTCACCTACATCTTGGATTGCCTGAGGATGAATAAATTAGCATTGCATTTAATATAAATGTAGACTATAATATGCTTTCATTAAATGGTAAACCACTTGGTATTAAGTATCTGAAAACATTTCATTTAGTTCACACTTAAGTATATGGTTTTAAAGTATACAGTATTTCCGTAAATAAGTACTCTTTTTTTAAAGTACGCTGGACTGTACTACAGAGCAATGCACAGAAAGCAACTGCAACAAAATTTTGACGTTTAGGACTATGTCACATGCAACTATGTCAATCTAATCTATAAATAAATACTGTAGCTTTGCTAACATTTGCTAATCAGGCACAATTAGTTTACCTTGTTAATTGTTACAAAGGCAGTGGTGGACCGTCAGGGCCAGCAAAGCCTTCTCTGCTGGCCTAAGCACTATCAGAATCACTGATTTAGTTTTAATATATATTTTCCATGAATGCATATTAAATTATTTCCAATAGTCTATTCTCTTCAGTTCATAGCTTTTCTCTTGGTTGCAGTGCTTCCAGCAGTGTATGTTTATATTAGAGCTTTTATCCAATCATATTTCAGTAATCGTGTTGCCAGGGTCAAAGAAATCTGCCTTAAGGCCTTCAGAATCAACAGTGCAGGCGTCTGTTAGTTTCAATCAATGGCAATGAAACCGTTGCTTTAACCAATCAGATTTCGAGTTGGCAGCATTAGGGCCATTTAGCTGGCTAACGATAACGTCAGCATTTTCTCGTCCTTTGATTGGACGGTCAGCATACTAGCTAGCAAACAGCATCACTGTAAATTATTTTATTAAAACTTAGTAAAACTTTTATTTCTGTTTCTCAGGTTTAGATTTTCAGTGCATTTTGAAAAAATATTTGCGTACTATATTTAGTAAATCTAAAAACAGTAGTCCTAATGACTGCGATAAACAACCACACACCTCCTCGGCAGCGACTCTGTGAAAGACTTGTGAAGATGAAAAACCACTAGAGTATGGTAGCTTAATTTTCATTTTTGACTCTTTTATCGCTTGATGCATTGTATGCTGATGTTATTTGCGTGATGTAAAGCCAGGTTTAAGTTTCCGTAAGAATATCTCAGTTTCCCGAGTGGAGCTGTATTAACCGGTCTTTTCCTCCGGCCGCAGTGCCGCTGGCAGAGTCAGACCAGCGGGGAGATGAGAGTCACAGAGGTACGTTAAAACACATGTATACACTTTTCTTCATCGTCTTGTGTGAATTATTTTAATGTTACTTGCTCACTTTCCTAGTAAAGCTGTGCTAACCAGT
>NW_015509145.1:0-1270 GCF_001515645.1 Sinocyclocheilus grahami | reverse complement strand
CTCTCTCAGATCCTCTGATAAACTTTTCTTGCATATACCTCGCTCTCGCTTGAAATTTAAGGGGGATCGGGCTTTTTCTGTTGCCGGTCCTCGACTATGGAACAGCATACCTCTGGACAGTAGATCTGCGCCTTCCCTTCCTGTTTTTAAATCCCGTCTGAAGACTTATCTGTATTCCCTGGCTTTTGGAGGAAATGTATGTTTGTGTATATTAATGTGTTTTTTATTGATTATGTGTTTTTGAGTCATTTCTTTTTATTCTCTTAATCTCTATATTTACTTTATTGGTATATGTACAGCACTTTGGCATACACTATCTGTTTTTAAATGTGCTATATAAATAAACTGACCTTGACCTTGACTTGGTTCACGAAGATCAGTTGTGACTTGACTTGGCTCACAAATGGCAGTAATGACGTGACCGGTTGTTGTGGCCGCCATCTTGTGAGTGCGCGCTGGTGCAGCCACCATTTCAGTCATAGATGCGGTGCCGCGTTCCTCCTCCATGACACCCACAGTGAAAGAAGAGCCAACACACAACAAAGCATAGTCCATAAACTGACAGAGTGATGAACACGGACCCTCGCATCTAAGCTTAGACCTCAACAGTTGATTAAAAAAAAACTCTATCAACAAACAGTCTGTTTGTTGTAAATCAGTAAATCAGTAATAGGCAATGGCTAGATACTCTTGAATATAGTTGAATATATTGAATATAGTTCTCCAGCGAACGCGGGCCTTGTTTAAGAGTTAATTATATACGTGCTGTGTCCATAACTGGCCAATGTTCCTCTGAAAAGCTGCTGGATCCTTGTGTGGCCGAGTATTTTGTAACGGGTAACAGAGATGTGAGGCGTGCGGATCCATGTGCAAGCGTTTATTAATACACATAGTCAAAAACACAGGCAGGGTCGAACAACAGCAAACAGGTATGGCACAGGCAAGACAGAAGAGAAATCCTAAACGGGCTTGAGTCAGACGACAGCAAATGTAATCCAGAGGGCTTGACAACAGGGGTAATCTGTAAAAGTGAGCATAAATCCAGGCTAGGAGCAAACACAGTCCGAAACAGCAAGCAAAGGGTTAATCCAAGATACGTGGCAAGAATCAGGAAACAGGAAAACAGGCAAGGCAAGATGATGACTAAACTATGAAAAACTAGAAACTGGCTCCGTAGAGTAGCTATTGCTAGGAGAGTAATAAACGCTATACAATACAAGAGACCGAACAGAAACACGGAATGGCTCGGTAAAGCAGCTAACACTAGGAG
>NW_015509144.1:13940-16511 GCF_001515645.1 Sinocyclocheilus grahami | reverse complement strand
TGTATTGTTAAAAGCGCTATATAAATAAAGGTGACTTGACTTAGGATTGCAATTCTATCCCTCATTAAAGCCGCTAAGTACACAGTCTTATACCTTTGTCTTTTTGTCTGCTTTTCAAAAAATAATGCACATTAAACACATTAAGTTTTTTCTCTTCTTTGCCGTGGACTTTTTAATTTGACATTAGCCCAAGTAAGCCTAACACTGATAAATTGAGTCCAGTAGTTTCATGTGCTTATCTGATGAAGATTTATTTGAGCATTTGGCCTTTTCTGCATTATTGTGTTGTTGTTCAATTGATGAAGATTTATTTGAGCACTTGGCATTATTGTGTTTGTGCTTATTTGATTAAAATATAATGGATCATATGGTACATTAAGCATTTCACACCAGTCAGATCTGCATGCCACCAAGCTGGAAAGATGTTCATCTTGCTACTAGTACAGAAAAAGAAAATGTTTTTATGCCAGTCCATACACAGAATGGATGTATAAGTGCAATGTAGTTCTGCCCGTGTATCTGAAGCCTGGCTCATTCACTATACTCACAGGTGTCTAATGGACTGGATGCTAAATTGATATTTTCTGTCTTGAAAACGAATCTGTATATAAATTATAGTCATTGACCTAGAAGCTTTACATTCCGACGTGAACTTAATGAAAAGAAAAGAGAAATCCCTGAGCTAAAAAATCTCTATTCAGAGTGATTAAAAATCAGATGAAAAGTTAATTTGCTCCCATAGCCTGAAGCTGCTAATTTACTTTATATCCACCAAGGATCTGATTTGCAAATGGATTGTTGTTGAGTGATCGTCAGTCTTCAGTCAAAACCTTCTCAACTGGAACCATTTGGAATAAATTTTAACCATGTTCTGTATTTGTGGATATTAGATTTACGATGATAGATATTCATCTACTCGAGTAATCTTTTTAAATGGAGAGAATTTGCCTCAGGACGTGGCTTCCGTGTTCCATGTATAATTTTGGTCTGTGTAAGCTTCATTATGTGTTCTTCCTCATTTTCAGGTATTGAATGTCTCGAAGCAAGCAAAAATGATTATGAATGGACATCCCAGATAATAAGCCGATATTGCATAATCATAATCCTCAATAGTAACAGACGCAGGCACAGTTAATACACAGAGGTTTTGCCGTCAGAGCAGAAGTGCTCTTATTCAGAGAGCTGACATAAAATATTGAAATTCAAAAAGCTCATGACCTACTTCTCTACTATCCTTGCTTTTCAAACTATGATTATCTGAAAACACAAGGGTACATGTTTTGGTTTAATATCATTTGATTACTCGGTAGTTAGTCTTTTTGATGATCAATGGAAAACGTGTGCATAATCATAGTCTTGTGATGCTTCTTATAACGTCCACCTCCTCATACATTAGTCATGCAGACTGAATTTGCATTCAGTGTATTCAGTGCATTCAAGTAGATTATTTTTAAGGTAATGTTTTTTCCATTAGTAATTCATGAATGTACTCTTTCTGCATCTCAATTTGGGCTAATTTCTGCACCTTTGACTTAACCAATAAATGTCTTAAGCGAATATACACTACTGTTCAAAAGGTTGGGGTCAGTAAGAATGTTTCTTTAAAGAAATTAACACTTTTATTCAGCAAGGATGCATCAAATTGTTCAAAGTGACAGTAAAGACATTTGTAAAGTTACAAATTCGGTTCTCTTGAACTTTCTATTCATCAAAGAATCCTGAAAAAAGTGTATAGTGTGAGAAAATCTTACAGAGCCCAAAAAGCTCGAAACGTGATTGAGTTTGGCCTGTAAATAGAACTCGGCAGTTGGCCTGTTACTGCAAAATTGCGTGGTCTGGATTGAATGAATGATAATCTGACCCTCACTGATGTAATTGACGTGAGCGATTCAATGGAAAGACTAAACGTCTACTAAAACATCTATCACAACCTCTGTGAACCTCTGAGGTTTTTATTTTTCCAGAACTGTGCGACAACAAATGGGTGTAATATTCAATGAATCAACAAGTCCCCAAAAAGAAAACATCCAGATCAAAATCACAGAAAGACAGAGACGGACTCATCTCGATTGACACAATGACCTGCGCTGTTTGTCACAAATAATCCCATTGTTGCAGGGATAAAAATCAATAATGCGAAATATGCTTCAGTGGCCTATATATATTCCCAGTACTTTCACCATTCGGCAGGTGTGGTTAATTTTGGCCTCTGAATGTGACTGGTTTGTCTGCTTCAGGGTGCTTTCTCGGCTCCTGGCCCACATTGCCATAGAGATGAGAGTTGTAAATTGGGAAAGCAGAGGATTAGTAGAGTAGGCTGCTCCACTGACCCACTGCTCATTCAGCGCCATCACATTTGGCTCCTGTCTGCAAATGTTAGACAGTCACATAGCAGAGATATGCAGGAGTTTATATGCAAAACGTCCCCCTGACGTCTGCTCAGAGTTCTGACATAACAGTGAGACAAATCTCTTGTTGGACTGCAGTGAATACTTTACTGCCACTGTACCACAGACATGTTCCATTGATAGCTTTTGTAGGTCAGTAAATCCCAATTCTGTATCCAACAAA
>NW_015509144.1:12249-13449 GCF_001515645.1 Sinocyclocheilus grahami | reverse complement strand
ATGCTAAAATAACAGTAAGAAAATATTCTTTTATATTCCACAGAAGAAACCACATGAGGGTGAGTGTATGATGACAGAGAGTTTATTTTTGGCTGAGCTGTCGCTTTAAGTTTACTGTGAAACTACAAAACCATTTCCTTCTTTCTATATGTCAGACTTGTCATCAGTTGCAGACTGGTACTATTGTTCTTTTGAAGATGGATTGTGAATTTACACACTCAGACACACTGCGGCAGTCCCCGTGGTCTAGTGAATGTTTTAGCATCCCACCCACAGGTTGACTGACAGATCTGGAGCACAGAGGATCAATGCACTCTGTCCAGTTTTTGGATGCAGAATTCTGAGCATGTTCACACGTTCACAATGTGTCATAGCTGCTCACTGTTGGACATGGAAGCTATTGATCAGTTTAGAATATCTATTACAATCAGCACGGTTTGAATCCATCATGTACTGGAGACATGCTGTTTCAGTTGCATAATCATGTTTACGGTTACATTTCTTTTTACATTACAGCAACAGCACTCAAGCTATGTACATGACCTAGACGAGTTTGGTCAGATGTTCTTGCTTTAATGAGATTCCATCTGTGCAAAGATTTCACATGATCAATATCACATTTATTTGATTAGTGATCAAGCTAGAAGTGTATTAATTTCATTTTTTATATCCAGGATAAGATTAGATTTTGAATCTCAGATTATCAGACTTTTGGATGCTAATGTATGTCAGTAACATAAGCAGTATATAATATCAGTGTTGCGTGTGTTTATGTGTGCATGTGTTGGCAATATTTGATCTCTGCATAGTTTGTGAGGGTTTGTGTGTCGTGTATGATCAAAGCTTGATTTATTAACTCCACATTAATTTTTCAGTATGCTTCAAGGGCATTGTTTGTGCTTCTTCCATCTGAATAAAACAGACAAGAAGACCAGCATTGGAGATCAGGACAATAAAAAGCATTATGAAATGAGAATGTACTGTATATCAAGGCTCTAGAATAAGAAAAAGAAAAGAAGTTTAAGAATATTTCTGCCTGTTTGAGGGGAAAAGATTGAAATGTTCTGTTGATTGTGTTAATAATGAAACCAAAATAAATCACAGTTGATTCATCTTTACAAATGGACCTCATATGTGACCCTGGACCACAAAGTATTAAATAGCACGGGTATATTTGTAGCAATAGCCAAAAATACATTG
>NW_015509144.1:9580-10030 GCF_001515645.1 Sinocyclocheilus grahami | reverse complement strand
ATCACAAGAGCAAATTAGACTTCAAGTATTCAGCTTCTCAGCCACAAAGTGGTGTTTACAGAGCCAGTTTAGATTTGTTACCAATAGTGTTTACCAGTTTCTCCACTTAAAGTTTCACTGTTGATATTTTCTCACTCGTCACATCAAGAGGAAGGATTCTATGTTTATCACGTTAGTGCATTTGACAGAAAAATCAACGTTCCTTAATCCTCCCTGCTTGCTATGATGTTGTGCCATTATATTGGTATTTTGAGATTTATTCATCTGCATTTAAATGCCATGCTATGATACAGATAAAATTACACACAGCATGATAACATGATGTCCCAAAGAGAGTGATTTGGTATGAGGATGATGAGGTTCTGTGGATTTGGGGTGCGTGCTTGTGTTCACCGCATCGGCAAGGCTCAGCATGTGCAAACTGGGCGATGAAATGAATAAATAAAAAAA
>NW_015509144.1:1247-4023 GCF_001515645.1 Sinocyclocheilus grahami | reverse complement strand
CAAGCACTGACCCTTAAAACTGTTTTTATAACATGAGATTTTGCCGTTATTCTTGCATTACTCGACAAGAAAGTAGCTCTCTGTGTCTGAGAACAAGGGAGTCGTAATGAATAGAAATTCTCCAGTCAGTTGTAACGCTGCATTGATAGGTTGGAATGAATAGAGGGATTTGGGTAGAAAAGGTGTTTTTTTTTCGCCCTCGCTCAGCACTCGGCAGATATGATTACATTCAAGGAGAGCAGGGCGGCGATGAGGGAGCGATTTTGGCACGGTTCTCCTGGGTACTGTTGACAGAATCTAAATTACTAATATCCCCCCATCTGGAGCAGCTGATGGATGGAAATCGGCAATATCCTGGCCGAGCACAAGGCAGACCGTCTCTTTTATTTCCCCTGGTGTTAATCCTCCTCGCTGCCACCACTTTAATGACACTCCTAATTGACTAATTTGGAGTGTGCAGGGGGAGCTGGGTGGACGCTTTGACGCTGCTCTCCCTGGCGAGTCCATTCAGAAATCAAGCACAACTATAATGAATCCCCCTGTGGTTGTTAACCAAGGGCTGCATGTAGACAAATGGATTTATGAGTTCCATTTTCTGTCTCTAAAGGAAATATGCAGTAGCAGTACTCATTAAAGCCAAGTAGAGACATAATGGTCTAATTGATAGCGAGCTTGACGTGTAATTCTCTTATACTGTAATGTAACCGGAACAATGGCACAGCACTGCATGCTTCAGGTCAATGCAACTTCAAAAGCCCTACATGAGTGGTTTCATCTCAGTGGCTGTGTGTTTTTAAAGCCTTCCAGTGCTCAACAATAAGGATTTTGTCTGCTGGCTTAGTTGGACTTAGTTGCCAATATTTCAAATGGCTCCACCTCATAAAATTATTATTTTTAAATAATTGGTTTTGTTTTGATTTCTTAATAAAATAAATAAATAAAAACAAATGCATCTTTATTACAATAAAGTATTTTCTTTTGACTTTTGTTAGTTAAGCCATTAGCTAAAAATGTAAATATTTTTTTTTCTATTAGATAAATAATGAACATATTTTATTAAATATTTTATTATTAGTTTATTGCATTTGTTAAATTTGCAATATTTGTTTTGCAAAAAAGAATAATAAATACATTTTAAATAAACTTGAAATAATCTATTTGTTATTTGCTTTGTTTTGATATCTAATGCTGGCCCCAATATATAAAATGACTTGTATCTAATGTGTTTTTATTTTATTTTATTTGTTTAAATAAAATGTGTTAATGAAGTTAACACATTTTAATTACATAAAATAAATTTGTATGGAATATAATTTTTACAAATATATTTACATTATATATATATATATATATATATATATATATATTAAAAAGTATAATGAAATTGATTGATTTTTTACATATTTAGAATTTTTTATACTTTTTATTTTTTTATTAAAAGCATTAATTTATTATTTATTATATGTTTTAAAAAAAAATTACTACAAAAAGCAACAACATTCAGTAGTTTATTAGGTTTTCAAGCAGGGATAGATAAACTAATATAAATTATACTGACCCAAAACTCTCTCACGCTGGCCCTGGGCCATCGGTCCGTTTTTATTGTTGAGCCCTGTCAAATATTTAGCCTATTGAAACATGACTAACCATCCTTATGAAAGGAAGTACGGGAACAGCTTGTGAAATAGCATTTATATGTGTCTTGTGCCAGGAACGCCTCTCCTCTCCATAGCCAAGAGCTAAAACTCACCCACACCTCAAGTAATTATAGTGGTTGCACTAATTCAGTTAATCCAGCTGACATTCTGACCCTCTCTGTTCTTCTCTGGAGATCTTCTTCAGTCCTCTCGCCATTATTCATATGTGGTTTGTGATGGATATTATTGACTGGCTTTCTAGATTGCATTTCATAAGTAATTACATAGACCTTAAAGTACAGTCTCTGCTTGTTTTAATGTTTAATGATTATAAATGGCTAAATTCAGCTGGACGGTGTTGGCCGCAGATGAATTACCTCTACTGTATGGAGCTGGACTGTGGCCAATCCCTCAAGCCAATCCCGCCTGGGTCTCCAAACAAGATGAATGTCGGCTGATTTTGCTTATATTGTGTTATGGCCAATCAATACATTCCTCCACAGACAGCTGCAATGTGCATTTGTTTTAGTATGTTGACCTTTCAATTAGAAGTAATGGTTTTGTTATCTTGTTATCTTTTAAATATGATATTTTATTATCTAGGGAGTACGTTAGGCCTAAACCTCAGTTTTTGATTTGTTAGAGTAAGCTCAAAGCTAAAAGCTTACAGTAAATAAAGGTTGTGTATTCTTAATTATGTAAATGCAATGTATCTGAAGTGTTACATTCGCTAAATCCAGTAATAAGTGTCCGCTGGAATGTTGCATCTATCTTTTAATCTTTCACGGTCAATGTTGAGGGCCACTCAGTGACCTTTGTGCAATGCTGCCGCTGTTTAAAAGCTCTAGTTTCATGTATTTACTCTGGATAATGTGTTCAGATGGGCACTATAGATCATAATGTACCAACACTCTCTGTTTTCAGCACTTTGGGGTCACAATGTCTGTCTGTTCCTCAATTTTACGTCAACCTTCATGACTGTAGATATTTTTCCTGACATTATAGAGAGCCATGGCTGGGTATAAACATAGATTTTCTGACTAATTGAGAGTATTCTGACTTGGACACAAATGAGTCTTATGAGCTAGTTCTTTCTAATCAATTAGAACATACCGTGTTGGCGGTCATAAGACGGTTCT
>NW_015509144.1:0-276 GCF_001515645.1 Sinocyclocheilus grahami | reverse complement strand
GTCAAAAACACAAAAGGTTTACATTCACTTTAGACATAACCAACTATTTAAGTAAACAGCTAAGAGAAAAACAGATGCGTGCCTGTATATTAGATGCGTTAAGGCCTTAGTGACAGCAGACTAACACATTTTATTTTAGTTATTTGCCAAGGCAACATTTCTAATTTGCATTTAAAAAAAAATTTCATCTGATATTTTTGTTTTATTTCATTATTATTTTCATCTAAAAAAATGTTTAAATGTTTTAGCAAGACTGAATCAAAATGAGGATATCAT
>NW_015509143.1:16112-16513 GCF_001515645.1 Sinocyclocheilus grahami | reverse complement strand
ATAATATTCAATTTCTAAAATGCTCTGATTTGTTTTGAAACATGTTTGCCTTTGTCTTTCATGTCTGCAGATTTCACAACAATCAGACCGTGTTTGACAGATTTTCACGCAGATATTCTCAATCTACAGAGCATGATTTGAGTCTCAGCGTGCTGGACGATCCCTCCTGATTATTTTGAGGTCTATCTGCCTCCCGCAGCTGCTGCGTTTGTCCTGTCAGCCGCTCTGAGAGCTTCTGCTCCTCTCACTCACTCACTCACTGCTCCTGCTGGTAAGTGTTTCCTCACGTCTCCTGAACTTTACTCAACATCTCATGCACTGTCTTCATTGCTTTTAAAACGTGGTTTGACTGCATGTTTGATTGTCATACGGTAAGGGTAAATATATATATATATATATAT
>NW_015509143.1:13728-14440 GCF_001515645.1 Sinocyclocheilus grahami | reverse complement strand
TCATATCAACTTGTGGAAAATGGGCATTCTATGACCCCTTTAAATGTTATTACTTGTTTCAGAATGTTAAACGTAATATCCTCATAATCTTTCCAAAATGATAAAATGGAATGTTCGTTAAGATTCCCATAACTAAGAAAAACACTTTTACAACATTTAAAAAACTCAACGTTTTGAATGTCCAGAGAACATTTACAAAGAATGTTTTCATAACTTAATGGGAACATTAAAAATGTTCTAAAAACTATTTACTTTTGCTGGGATCATGCCTAACATTTTACAAAAGGGTTTCGTTTTTACAAAAAGTATTAAAAGTATGAATTTCTATAATTCATTAATTCACAAAAATATTTAAAAGATGTATTTCGTTGTATTTTATTAATCAAAGTAGACTAACTTCTAAATAAAAAGTTAAATGAATTTCTCCAAAAACAGAAACCATTACCATCACATTAAACAATATCAAAAATTGTGATACATTTTTCATTTTGTGAAATTTCAAGCACACTGTATAAAAATTATTTGCAAATAATTTAAAGTTGCAAATAAATTAAAGATTACTATTTCAATCATTCTAGTTCAAATTTCTTGTTTATTTCAATGTGTCACTTGCTGTTTCTTGAATTGTTTGTGAAATTTACTAGCAATTTCTGAGAGAAAATAGTTTCAAAGTGAAAAAAAACAAGAAAAGATTCACACTTATACTACTAAT
>NW_015509143.1:11442-12905 GCF_001515645.1 Sinocyclocheilus grahami | reverse complement strand
TTCCAATAAATCATTTCTAAATATAAATAAATAATAAAATAACATTTCCATTTCCAAAATAAAAAATCATCTTAATAAATAAATACTATTTTTTATATAGTACATTAACTATATAAAACATAATAAATATTGAGCAGAAAATAAACTTATGTTTGTGACTTATTAAGTATAATTTTAAGTATATTAAGCATATTAAAAGAGAAAGACTTTGCCTTTTTAAACTCATATTGTAAAATATATTTTATTTCAGTCTTGTTTAGAGTTGTCCTATATTAGGCTGTCTTGTATTGTACATTTCCATTTAATTAAAAATAAATAAATAAATAAATAGCTGAGGCTCTCATCAAAAAACACACTGAACTACTAAAGACAATAATCAACAATATTCTGCCTTTGTTTTCATAAAAATTGAACTTTTCTGCTTTTGCAATGTAAAAAACAAACTTAAATAAATATTTAAATAATAGTCAAATCAATAAATAATGAAACAAACACATAAATAAATAAAGTCATTTCCATAAAACTTTCTTCGTTGTCTTTTCAGCTTATGGTTTGAGATATATTATATTGAGATGGCTTTCTCTTAAATAAAAGAGATCATAATTATATTATGTGTACATGTAACCTGCAGTTGGAGGAGCACCGCTCGGACCAGAAACAGCTGAAGGTCCTGCAGAAGAAACTTCTCCAGGTGCTGAAGGAGAAGGATCAGCTTCAGAGCGAACACAGCCGAGCCGTCCTGGCCCGCAGCAAACTAGAAGGCCTGTGCAGAGAGCTGCAAAGACACAACAAGACGCTAAAGGTGACAATATCATGGATATGATTGTGTTTAAACATCTGAGCTTGTTTGAACCACTGGTGTCTGCTAATGAGCACAAATCAAAACCTGTAATCAATATTAAAAATCAAAAGTGTGACAGTATAAGGGTCATGTTTTCCATTTTGAAACATTCTTCAGTGTTAAGCAGTTGCACTGAAACCACAGTTTTTTACTATACAAAATCACAATACACTGAAAAAAATGTGATTGTAGGGTTTACGCTAAAACAATTTTCACTCAGAAATTGCTAATAAATTCACACATAATACATTGAATTTAACATGACATTTTGAAGTAGAAAGACTTCATACTCTAATAAAAACATTTTAAATAAATGATAAAGTTATGTTTACTAAAACTTTAAAACATTGACAAACAACTCGTATCCACCATCACGAATTTGGTGCAGGAGGAAACTCTACAGCGGTGCCGTGAAGATGACCTGAAGCGGAAGGAAATCACCACACATTTCCAGAGCACGCTGACGGACATCCAGGCCCAGATCGAGGAGCACAGCAGCCGAAACAACAAACTGTGCCAGGAGAACAACGACCTGGCTGAGAAACTCAAGGACCTCATATCTAAATATGACCAGCGAGAGGCGGTGAGGGAAAACGACAGGACGTCAGTCTGATTTGACCTG
>NW_015509143.1:9316-9907 GCF_001515645.1 Sinocyclocheilus grahami | reverse complement strand
TTCAAGCACAGAGACCTGCAGCAGAAATTAATGGAGACAAAACTCACAAAGGCCAACATGATGCTCAAAGAAGCTGAGGAGAGACACAAGCTGGAGAAAGAACATGTGAGTAAAACATCTCAAGATTTCATATAATAAAATGTATTTTTATTGCGCAAATTATATTTCTGCTAGTTTGAGTCCAGTGAAGTATAAACAATGCATTACTCTCCATTGTGCAATGCAGGTAACTCCTGAAATAAGTTTACTGTTGTTTTCTGGGATTGTTTGTTTACTTCCGATCTATTATTTTTCTCCAGTTACTGAAGAAGACTGCAGAGGCCAAAATACAAGTTAAACTTCTGAAAGAACAAGAGACTGACATGAAGGCTCAGGTAAATTTACATCAAATAATACACATCACTATTGTTCTCTCAAATCATGTTTGTTCAGAAATTAACACATTTCTTTTCTGTCAGCTTGCAGTATATTCTGAGAAGTTTGATGAATTCCAAGGAACGGTGTCTAAGAGCCACAATGTGTATGCCAGCTTCAAACAGGACATGGACAAGGTGTATATCTCTGAAATAATAAAATATGTTCTTCAAAAAA
>NW_015509143.1:3722-4216 GCF_001515645.1 Sinocyclocheilus grahami | reverse complement strand
ACTTGCTTGCTTTGGGTTTGCAGACTTTAAAATGTAACTGATCAGTGTTTAAACTTGAGCACAGCTCTGGTGCTGTCAAATCATTAATCACATCCAAAATTAAAGTTTTTGTTTACATAATATATGTATGTGTACTGTGCATATTTGTTATGTATATATTTACCTCATGAACAGTTAATGTTCTCCCATTGTGCAATTAAAGAATGTGCAATAACCTTATACTTATTTATCACCCTAAATCCTAGTACATCCCTACAACTTTATTTTATTTTATTCTATTCCTATTCTATCTATAGCACACCTGTACATACAATTTATTCTTTTTTTGTGGTTTATATTTATGCATGTGTATTTTATTCACATCTTATTTTTATTATTTACATTTACATTTACATTTAGTCATTTAGCAGACGCTTTTATCCAAAGCGACTTACAAATGAGGACAATAAAAGCAGTCAAAACTAACAAATGAGCAACAATATACTGTATAAGTG
>NW_015509143.1:3393-3679 GCF_001515645.1 Sinocyclocheilus grahami | reverse complement strand
CTGTATATATATATATTATCCACACACACACACACACACACACACACACACACACAAACAAAGAAAAACAAGTAGATAGAATAGAAAAAATAGAAAGCGAGTTTTTGTTTTTTGTTGTTTAAAAAAAAAGATAAATGTAGATAAAGTAGAATTAAAATAGAATAGAAAGTGTTAGAGTTAGAGGGTCAAATAAAGGTATATGTGTTGTTGTTGTCTCTGTGTACTGGAAGCTTGTGACACCATAACAAATTCCTTGTATGTGCAAACATACTTGGCAATAAAGCTC
>NW_015509143.1:0-1710 GCF_001515645.1 Sinocyclocheilus grahami | reverse complement strand
GTAAGTATAATTTACTTATTTTCTTGTGTGTTACAGAAACTTAGGCGTATCTGTGTGCTCCTCAGCCAGTGACATTGGGGCAGTTGTTGCTCTGTTTATTCTGTACAGGTTAGCTAGTATTTGGCAAGAGCTTCCCCTCTTTGTCTGTGGTGAGAAGTCATTTCAATTTCAGAAGTGGAAACACAAATAATTTCCTTGTGTTTCTTATCGACTCATGTTTCTCTCTGTCCCCATATACAGGGGCCATGTCAGTTCTGTACAGTGGACTTGTGATGCTTTTACCAGAAATGAGAGGTGTTGATCTGCCAGAAACTGTGGATGATGTGGAAAATATGAGAAGGTAGGGGTTTTTAGTTCACAAATAATATAGTTGTTAATTTAGTCTGTTTAGAATGTCTTATGTTCTTTAGCAGGCGCAAACACAAGGAAAAAGATGGGCCTCAGTTTCCTGAAATAAACATTGTTCCAATGAAAGCAACTGAGAGAACATCCTAGAAATGATTTCATTTCATACATAAATGTAATCAGAACATTTATGGTTGATAGCATCACCATGTACTGTAATATCAGCGTACACTCTAAAAAATGCTGGGTTGTTTCAACCCAACTTTGGGTCAAATATGGACTAACCCAACTTTTGGGTTAAAAATTGAATGTAAAAATTTAACCCAACGGTTGGGTTAGTCCATATTTGACCCAAAGTTGGGTTGAAACAACCCAGCATTTTTAGAGTGTAATATCATATATGCAATATGCATCCAAAAGAAAAAATGAAAGTATAGGTGCATTCAGATGATTTTAGACATTTTAAATGACATATTTCTATACTTTTAATGCTTTATTTGCTGGCTATATTTCTTTTGTTCATTAAATGTGTCTCTTCATATTTAATATCTAATGTGTCTATATATATTTTAATTGTTCACGTTCTGGGTGTTGTAGCCTAGCCTGTTTTATATTCATGGTCATAACTCACATCCAGCCATCCATGAAACTCCCTTTTAATGAAATGCTTTTATTTACACACAATAGTTTGTTAATTAAAGTGTGGTGACCTGTAAATTCTCTTTTATTATGTTATACGTTAGTGTCTGAGTCTGAACAGAAGGGTACATTCATTGTATTCCAACACCCAATCTAGTCATTCTAGTTCAGCAGAGCAGATTTAGTCAGTTTACTGAACATATTGGACAAAAACAATCAAATGGGCACTAAAAAGTAGAGCATTTCCTTTAAATGAGGCTTGAATGAACAAATTATGGCCCTCCCTATTTCATTCTTTAGTGTTAATGTAGCCCTTTACATTAGGACAACATGAGAAATGAGGTTAGCCTTTCAACTGCTGTGTGTTAATGGGTCAAACAAACTCAAACAATCAACCATCAGTCTGAATGTTAATCAGGCTGGGAAAAAATCAGTGCCATGCAGGCATTTGACGGGAGAATAGCGTGAAGTTTAGTGAGCCTCAGCAGCTCTGCTTCATTTTGATACCAAGTTGGTTGATTTTTATATAAAAAAAAAAAATCTATATCTGATAAGCTCATCAAGAAATGAAGCAAAAACAAAGAAATGCTATTGATTCGGGTCATGGTGCTGAGATGAATCCAGAGGAGCGCAGGAGACTTCAGGAAAACATCCAACAGTGGAATTCAAACCGACTCAGCCTGTTTGAGATAACTGAACCTGATGAGGTGAACACTTTTCTCTTTT
>NW_015509142.1:15563-16516 GCF_001515645.1 Sinocyclocheilus grahami | reverse complement strand
GTTTCGGCTTTGGCCAAGAATTTTCATTTCGGTGCATCCCTACAATAAAGTACAATCAAGAGCTTTAATTATAATCACATTGCACTTGAATGAAGTTAAAGGTGTAATCTGTCGATTGTCCTGCAGGTGACCTCATAATTCTTTTTATGATTTTATGTAAATGTAGGTATTTACAATTACTCCAGAGCACTCGTAGATCTACGAAGATTTTCAAGTACTACTTAAGTTACGATAGTTTTGGGATATGGTCCGCAAGTCTAAGATGATTCGTGCGATCGTTTTTACGATCAACTTAAACTTACGATGCTTTTGGGAAATGCAGCCCTGGTGTATTTATATTATATTGTGCACATGCATATTTGTAGTATATTTAATTTTATTATTATATTTTAAATAATGAAATAATTAAAAAAATAATCATTTTAATTTGAATAAATAAATAAGTAAAGTAAAATAAATCAAATATAGTTTTACAATATGATACAAAATACAATATGACATGATTTTCCTCAAGCACAGAAACGGCACCACATACAAAAAAAGACCCATAGTGCTATTTAGTAAGTATTCATTTAGTAGATGCTTTTATCCAAAGCAAGTCACAGTAGTGGAGCAACCTGAGGTGGTGGTTGACCCAGAAACCGGCAAGTTTTCAAATGCTAGCCCTAAGCTTTAACCACTAAACCACCCATGCTATATATATATATTTCTACATACACTGTGCTGTTGTGTCACAGGGAGCACTGTCTGGCAGTGAAAGAGCTGTACTGTTACAAGGAGTGGCGCTCTGCTGAGGAAAGATCTCATCGAGGGTTCCCACACAGCATCACTCTCCCAGAATGCACCTCTCTACCCAGCCAACAAGCAGACCCATCCTCATGCACAGCGGTTCCTTACGTTGGTAAGCGTATATAAACATACATTTTTAGTTCTGAAAATCCTGTGATATTTTG
>NW_015509142.1:13729-14286 GCF_001515645.1 Sinocyclocheilus grahami | reverse complement strand
CTGCACGTTGGCATACGCTCAGTGACCTTCAACAGATATGAAGACAGGAAACAAATGTTTTTACAGTAAAAACAATGTGGGGTCAGAATACATAAATTCAGAGGTTTCCTTTGAAATGAAGTTTTTAATGGAGAAGATTTTGTCTCTTTTCAAAACAGTGTGGAAAGGTTTAATGCATGTGGTGGGATTCAACCTCACAGTGCTGGAAATATCAGGGATAATGGGAATATTGAATTTAGCCACAGAGGTTTGAGTTTCTTGGTTGACCGCTCTGTTTTTATCCCACTCAGGATCCCCATCTGCATAGACTTTCTGTAGATGTGATTCCTGAGTTGCGAAATGCAGAAAACTACTGTCGTAACCCAGGCGGAGAGAGTGACAGGCCATGGTGCTACACCACAAACCCTAATGTACGCTGGGAGTACTGTCTGGTGCCCAAATGTGGAGAAGGTATATAAATGTATATCTCACGAATAAATAAGATAAACTAGAACAAAGCTAAGAAAATTCTAAATTATTTTTGACTGGGGTAACTAATGCTAGATTGTCAGCTAACT
>NW_015509142.1:11472-13339 GCF_001515645.1 Sinocyclocheilus grahami | reverse complement strand
TGATCAGGGTTGGAGCTAAACTCTGCAGGGCATTGGCCCTCCAGGACTGGATTTGAGGAACCCTGCTTTAAAAAGTGTGATCCATGAGGACTGATGTAGGACAGGGGTGCCTGTAGAGTTCATTTCCATTCCTGCACCAACAGAACTTAATGTACTTGTGAAGTGCTCCTGATGATCTTAATTAGCTGGTTCAGCTTTGTTTGATCAGGGTTGGAGCTGAATTTGCAGAAAGTGAGGACTTCAGGAACAGGAATGTACCAAGATGTACCAAGTGGGCATTGCTATCAACATCTGTTGTTGGTCCTGAAACAACATTCGTATTAAACAATCATAGTCCAAATCTTAAATCTAACCCTAACAGGACACACAATCAAAATTACTCTAGAACAGGGATGGCCAACCCTGCTCCTGGTGGGATACCATCCTGCAGAATTTAGCTCCAACCCTAATCAAACACATCTGAAATCAAGGTGTTCAGGATGATTTGAAAACAAAGGTTTATTGGAGCAAGACCTGAACTGAAATCTGCAGGAATGTAGCCCTTTGGCAGCATGGTTGGCTATCCCATCTCCTGGAGGTACACCATCAAACAGATTCTTGCTCCAATTCTGCTCCAACACACTTGTCTGTAATGTTCAAGTAATCCTGAACACCTTGGTTAGTAAAATCTGCAGGAAGGTGGCTCTCCTGGAGAATTGAATGCCCTTGCTCTTGAAAACTCTCACAAAAAATGTTGCATTACTTAAATTATTAACTGAATGCATCTAAACAACACAGTTGTGCTTCTACATTCAGTAGGGTGCTGGAGACGCCTACTCTGACTACCCTCCCCTCAGAGCTCTTGCTGGACAGACTTCATCCCAACCCCATGTACCAACGACTGCCTCTCCTTCTCAACTCTAAGCTCCTCAGTCTCGAATATCCACGCAACAACATTGAATATGTCCGTGATATTGGAGAGGGGGCCTTCGGTAGGGTGTTTCAGGCAAGGTGAGAGCTACCAAATGTTACAAGCAAATGTAACACCAGTGGTGCTAATGTCTGTTCTTGTTTGCCACTGTCAGTGTTTATACGGACAGTCCATCACATGATTTCTTTTGTAGGGTTTTGTCAGAGTGAACTTTTATAGTGTGTGAATTATTAAGTGAACCCAGTTTTAAGGACAATGACTGAACTCTCAGAAACTCTCTTCTGACCCACCAGTTAGAGATATGAGACTACATAAACCATGAATCAGCATGCAAAGGTTTGACGTGTACAGACCAAATAGTCCTGATATCAGATTTATAGAGACCCTGGGAAGTACAGCAGTGGGTAAAATGTACACACCATATGGCTGTCTCCTGAAATAGGATCTTGGATAGGTCTAGTAAACATGTGATGTGTTTCAATATGAGACTTCCCTGTAGACACTATCGTGTGAGCGAGCCCTGCTGAGGTAGTTATTTATAGTCGCCCATTAGAAAAGTGTTTACTTCTCCAGGAACACACAGGAGCCTTCAGCACAGGAAGTGTAATCTTAATGGTATTCGAAGCTGGTTCTTGAGTTAGTGCCATTGTGGTTCTGTTTCCAAAGTTTGGCATCACCATTTAAACTATTTTGAAAGGCTTTATGACCTGTTTGTCAATGTGTGACAGAGAAAGCTGGTTTGAGATCAGTGAAGGTGGCCTGTTACTCCAGGCCAAGAACGTAATTTCTCAGTTAAGCAAGTCAGACTACTATGCCTACTACATTACTTCAAAAACAGGATAAAAGCTCATAAACTGATTGATGTTCCAGATTTGTATTGCTACAAATCCCTCAGCAGGATCAGCAAATTACTGCAATGCGATTCCCAATGTGCCTGCTGTTCTTTAGAGCCCCTGG
>NW_015509142.1:5781-6366 GCF_001515645.1 Sinocyclocheilus grahami | reverse complement strand
CCCCCAAGGATAAATCCGAAAATGTCAAATCTATATATTTGGTAACACTTTAGATTGCTGGGGAACACATATTCCCTATTACATGAATAAGTGAGTTTGCCCTCAAACTCCTAATTTGCTAGTTAGAATAATAGTTAGTAAGGTAGTTGTTATGTTTAGGTATTGAATAGGATTAAAAGATTTAAAATATGGTCATGCAGAATAAGGCATCAACATGTGATTTATAAGTACTAATAAACAGCCGATATGCTAGTAATACGCATTTTAATGATCAAATAGTTAATAGTGAACAGTAGTCTAAAGTGTTACCAAATATCTCAACTAGTGCGTTTAGACAATTAGATCTCAATGTACTTTACATTCAAACGTCAAGCTTCACGATGGCTGTCTGAGAAACAGCATGTCTACTATCACGCATGACTAAAGAGTAACGCAAACACAGAGGAATTCCGACCCCAGCTGCTCTGCTTTATAGCCTTGGCCGTGTCCGAGCAAAAACTGAAGTCCAATTGTCTCGTGGAATCTCTCTGGCCATATGTTTCACATACCAAGCATGTTCACGATTGTTTTACAGATATGACACAC
>NW_015509142.1:3609-4986 GCF_001515645.1 Sinocyclocheilus grahami | reverse complement strand
GTTAGTATTGACTACTGATAATACTGACATGTTTTAGAAATATAGCATCTCAGCCAAAACCCCTCTATTTGTCTAAGTGTGCAAATCTTCAAATCTGAGCCATATTAAAGTGGATTTATTCTCTTTACACACAACGCTATTTCAAACACGATTAAACATTAAAGCAATACTGTCAAAATGTCATAGGGTACAAAATACTGTTTTTGCCTTTGTTTTAAACTGGAGATTATTTCCTGAGAAACGTTCCCTCTAATGTACAATACGCCATATAAAACTGTTAATTTCACAGATGTTAGCATTATAGTATATTGAACATTACAGTCAAGTTGAACTTTCCTACAGTGGCCTGGCAAGTTTTTGAGCACTTACAAGTCACACTTACTTTATATCAATTCTATCATTTTTTATCAACTGTGTTAATGTGATTTTAGTGGATATCTGTGACGTTAGTTCTCCTTAAATTCACAAAGTAATAGAGTATTCAGTTTATAAAACAAGTGTCATATTTAACATTAAATGTAACTTAAATTTTTCAGGCCACTGTATGTAGCGCTAACTTTGGATACTAAAACACTTGTCCTTGCATGTTTGGCCAACAATGTTATTTTGTATGACTGAATTAGATTTTAAAGAAGAAGATTAGAACATAAACAATATTTAAAAATAGCTATACCTTGGTTCAAATGCTTAACTTTAAACAATAAACATTCCATTTTTGACTAACATATGAATATATACACATATTATATACATACGTACATACGGTGGTATATGAAGTAAAGACGTTTGGATCATTTAATTTCCATCCTGTTGAACCATAAGATATTTTAAAATTAGTTTAACATGATGACATCTGATTTTGATTAAGGCCATGACACAAGGTTTGTCACATCACTTCAATGAATCAGTCTAGGGCCACAAATTGGACAGTCATAAAATCATCTTCATTTGTACTATTATTTTGTTTTAGAAAAGTGTACATAATACCTTAAAAACTGAATATAATTAAACAAATATATATATATATATATATTTAAGGCACGGGTGTTGATCCCTGTTGAAAATTATTGGGAATGATATTAGCAATGTGTGTGTGTGTCAGGAAAAAGATAAAATAGTTGAGTAAATTAAGCTATTTCAAGTCACTGAGGTATAAGTTTACCCAGTTTTACATCAATATTTCATGGTCCTTGTCATTAGAAATTCAAATCCAAGCATTCACCTTTTTGGACCCCATAAACTTTGCTTTGAAACAATTGCTTTGCAATAATTTTTTTTTGCTTGTAAAACATACTTCAATAATCTTTGTTTCTATGTAGAAATTAGATTATTTTTCACAGTTTATGCTCACCAATGCTGCATTTATAGGATCAAAAA
>NW_015509142.1:1628-2738 GCF_001515645.1 Sinocyclocheilus grahami | reverse complement strand
TTTTGAATTCTATTTGGTGGCAGATTGGTATCATAGAGAGACGAACCTGCAGTGCAGTGCAAGACAAAACAAAAATGAAAATAAAAAGCAAACAATCAAGTACTTCGCATAGTTCACCAAAATTATTTCCCAGTGGTCCCTTACATGCACGCTTTCTTTCTAGTGCAAACTGACAGACAGATTCACTGGACACTTCACTACATCCTTCACTTCAACACCAACTGTACAACACACACAAAAAAACAAATCTTCTAAATTTACAACAATCTGGCCCAAAAAATTACAACTAGCCAAAAGACTCATCCAACTTTTCCATGCTTAAGGCATTTCGGGAACAAATACAATTTGTGTGAAACTGGCTATTTCAATCCACTTGGATTAGCCTTTAAATAGTTCAGTATCATGTCAAAACTTTATAAAGACAGAAAAAGCACAGAAAACTTCATAACCACGAGTCTTTTGCTGATCAAAATGCCTTTTTCACAGTCTCTTCTCACTTATGCTCAGTAGATCCCGGCCCGTGTTGAACCTCAGACCACTGAATGGTCGTTATGGTGCGCGCCGCTCAGGACCGTGTGGTTGATGGAGGACGCAGACCGGTCCGAACCCTCTGCAGTACCGTTCACATTCTCCTGGCGCTGACAGCACAGGATCTGTTTGAATGTGATGCTCATCTCCTTGTCCCGGTAGGAGTATATGATAGGGTTCATGGCAGAGTTGAATTCCGCTAAAAGAAGGAAGAATTTCTCGTAGGTCAGGACATTGCAGTTGGAGCAGACCACGTCCAGCAGGAGAATCACCAAACCAGGCGTCCAGCACACAATGAAAGCGCCTGAAAAACAAGAGCAAATGGATGCAACTCATGAGTATTTCAGAAAACTGAAAGGTGTTTTATATCGGTTCCTCAAAGCACCCAGATATCTTCCTTAGTTTTGGAGTATTCAACATTTTCTATAACCAGTCAGATTCAAGCATTCAACAGCCTTAGGATACATTTAAGTAAAAGATAAATCATTGGCATAAAAGCAAGTCTACTCACAGAACAGTTAAAGTATATTTCAAGTATTGGAATTTAATACTTACACAGGAACTAAACAGTTAGAGTGCAAA
>NW_015509142.1:0-620 GCF_001515645.1 Sinocyclocheilus grahami | reverse complement strand
AGAATTTCCATTTTTGGGTGAACTAACCTTTTAAAATCACTTGTTTGTAAGCCACAATGCTTCACAACAATTCAACAATTCGCAAAAACGATAAGTTTTCATGACCATGTAGCACAGCAACCTCAGGTGAGCACGTAACCACGATAGAGACGACAGTCCAAAATATCTACTGGTTGACAAATTTCTACCAGTTAATCATGTCTACCAGTCTATCAATGTCTACCTTGTAAGTATACTTTTACAAACGAAAAAAAAACAAAACAGCCAATTTAGTACCAAGAAGTATGCAATCTTTACACATACAAGTATAGTACATTGATTTTAGTACAGTATATTTACTACATACAGCACACTTAGAAAAATATACTTTTGAATACATCTGTTGTAAGGGAAATGTTTAAAAATATTTCATTCAATACTTAAAAGTATTCATAATTCATTTAAAACTGGTCGAGTTTAGAAAATATTTGTAAGATACATTCATAACATTAGCATAGCAACATGCTACTGGAAAATTCTATAAACAGATCCAAGTAAGGCCTCCTAAACTGTAAAAAAAATAATAATAATACATATATATATATATAAAAAAAAAATAATAATACATATATATATAAAAA
>NW_015509141.1:12559-16318 GCF_001515645.1 Sinocyclocheilus grahami | reverse complement strand
GATGAGATGCGTAAGAAATTAATCCTACTCACAAGAGCATTTTAATGACAAAAACCGGATGAATGTCTTTAAATACATCATCTGAATGATGTCTTGAGGTGTGGTAACCATAGTATAAGTAGAATAATTGACTCCGGTCTGCTGAATTATTAGAAAATTATGCACATAATGTGCACTATTTTCTAATAATTAAATGGCCAATCGTCAGTTATTCCTTACATAATGTACTCTTCTGGCCCACTTACTTGGGACTTAAAATATACTCTCTTTAAGTACATTTAAGTGGCCTTTTATTTCATTAATATTATCTGCAGTTTTTTTCTAAATATATACTTTATGTGCACTGCAAATGCATTTTCTATACAGTTAAGCGCACTTCTTTTTCACAAGAGGTACTTTTAGTACAACAGTGCCGCTGACAAACAGAGCCATATTTTTGCATTCAAACGTAGTATGTGTGAACATTATTATTATTTTTTTTTTTTATTAAAAATAAGGGAAAGTTTGGCACATGCATCTTCAACATCTGTTTTACAGGAGGTGCTGGTGATCAGCCCATCCTATAGGCAAAATTCAGAGTACAGGGCCACCATGTGCCTGGGGCCTGGGTCTATAAAAACTAGTAAATCACAATTTTTGATGTTAGAGCACTTAGTACATCATCTACACGGGAGACAAGAGGCATGTTGCAACAACTTGTTCTTTGTTCTTTGAATTAATCTGCAGAAATATCTGATTTCCAGAGATCTGTTTATGAAGTTTTTTGCATATACTGTATGTTTACATGTAAATATTTTTTATCTTTCTTTAAACATTTATTCACCATTATTGTAAACACAAAATCTTTTATAATTACGTTTTAAGTATGTGTGTGTGTGTGTGTGTGTGTGTGAAAGAAAACACTCTGGTGATACCACTTTTCAGCTTAGTTTGGCAACAAACAAAGTTTTCACATTCTCAGTATTGAAACAGTGCCAGTTTCCATTTCTGAATTGCAAAACCTTGTTCTGTTTACATTGCATCAGAAGAGGATGCTATTTCTGGATTTGCATTACCTGATTTGGATGCTACTTCATAATTAGGATTCCGGCCTAACTGTGAGAAATCTGAGGATGAAGCCACTTACCCACAGGACTCTGAAGAGAAATTGCAGAGACAAAAACACAATGTCCAGATGTGTGAATTAATGGTCTTGTGATTTAACTAACTAGACACTTTGATGTGCTGGATCCCTCTTGATTCACTGTATTCAGTATTCATTCTATTATATTGTGTGTGGTTTATGACTATCAGTATCTACAGAGCTCATTAATCAGTGCTTTCATTAAATGGCTGAAATGTATTTTTTTTATTCTCCCTGTAGCGTCATTGCCTGAGAGCCCACTGGCAGCCAAAACTTGTATGCTCTAATGACACTACCACTGTTTCATACAGGCGTTTTTGTGTTTTGTATTCATGTTTCCTTATTTTTTGTTAACTAACAACTGACAACTTAAATACCTTTAGTTCATCTAATGAGTTACTGTAAATTAAGCCAACTAAAGGTTGTTTTGCATTATGCAATGCAAGGTTCTTTCACAATATGGCCATTATTTCCCTCTTAAAAGAAAACTTTGAGACAAAAATGTTTGTTCAGACTCAAGTTAAAGTTAGTAAAGTTAGGAAAGCAGTTGGACAAGTTTTTAAAAGGTTAACTTCTTTAAACTTGAATGCTGCGTTATTAGAATGGTCAAATATGTTTACATAGAAAACTACAGAAAAGTAGCGCAGTTAAATGGGAAAACGCATTCTGTGTGAATGGCCCCTTATTCTGAATTTGGACATTTAGACATTTTACCCTACAATAATTATGCAATGTAATAATCAAACATTTTTTTTGAGTGTGTGTGTGTGTTTGTGTGTTTGTGTGAAACATGCCTTTAAAAACTATCCATGTGCAGCTTGGATAAGCATGACGTTTCTGCATGGCTCTCTGTGCTGGAAGGAGTTCTGCTTTCCGTGTTCAGATCAGGTTATGTTGTGTATCTTGACAATTGCCTGTATCTGTAGTGGGTTTATCAGAGACAGGACTGTGCCAAAGAGCAGCATGGCTGGGCAAGCGGATCTTCTGTCTAACATGATCAGGCAATAAAAGCCCTCTCTCCTCCCATCTCCTCCGCTCCAGGCTCATAACAGGAACAGCGATGACGCTGCCTAGGGTTGGCATATCTCTTCTTTATGGTTTCAGGTAGCTGACCTTCCCCCTACTAATGAAGTAAATGTAGGCAATCAACCGAAACGATTTGCGAGCTGACTTAAATTTGACCTTGGGTCTGTTGAAACTGCTTACTGAAAGAGGAGAAAAACGGGACTGGGTGTTTGTACCGCAACGGTTTCTACAAATATGCTTCCTTCCTGTGGTTAGTTTGATGAGTGAGAAATGAAAATTTATTAGACACTTAAAATCAACATGAAACAGCATATAAGTGAAACAGAATATTCACAAAATATTAATTTTGGGATGTTTAACCATTAGGAATTGACTGGTTGAAGGGGAGGAGTTAAAAAATAAACGAACTTGGCAGTGGCCACAGCTCCAATACAATTGACTGTTATGATTTTTTAAAGATTATCATCATCGAAAAATTTTGAGCAAAAGTGAAGAGGCAGGAAATAAAGAAAGGTGTTATAATATTCTTTTGGGATTGTGTTATGCTGTATCATGCTGAGCACACATTTACTCAAAACAGGTTTCCTGTCCCGCTCTGTTATTGCATTCAAATGGAGCATTTGTGTCTGCCACTCTGCTCTGTGACCTCACTTCCTCCTCCTGCAAAAAAAAAAACACATGCACTCACAATCTCTGCAGAAGATCATCCATCTCATTAGACTAAATTAAATTCATCCATAAAGTTAAGAGACATGCTATAATAGTATTATTGCTCTAAACTGTGTAAAAAATGCGTTGGCGTGAGTGAGTGCGACTGCGTCCTCTGTGCCTGTGCAATCTTCAGTCAGCCGCTCTCTTCAGAGGCAGAACCCTGCCGAGAGACATTAAAGAGATAAATTGCTGACTTCCCTTTGGTGACAGAGTCCTCATGTGTCTCTGCTTGCTTCCATTGATCAGAGTTTATTGTATTAGTGTTTTGGGGTTATTAGGCTACATTAATACAAGGCTCTTATATGAAGTAATACCACAGAGGAAACAGTTATTGGCCATTAAGGCATTCTTATGTTCCCTGATTGCACATATTTCTCCTTTTAAATTAATAAATGAGATTTGGTTATTAAAATTACAATTTTGCTCTTGCGTTCCCTTGTGAAAAATATATGCAATTATAGTGCATTTCAAATGTATATTTTAAAAAACTACTTGCAGATAATATAATATTACTGAAATAACAGGCCACTTAATTGAACTTAAAGAGAGACACTTTCATGACTATGTTTCTTAACACACGCAAGTACACAGTAATAATGTAAACTTAAAAGTTTTACTTTAAAGTACATTTTAAATGATTATGTTTTAATGATCTTTTGTTGTGCTTTAAATAAGTAATTTATAATTCCATCTTTGTTAATTGTGATGTGTTGACTAACATACTAAAGCACATGTAAAGTACTTAACTATAATTTTAACGGTAATGTGTTATTCAAAATTACATTTAAAGTTAAAACATTTTAAATAAATGTACTAAATTGCATCATCATCATTACATATATATTTGAATAGATAACGTCTCAGTTACGTATGGTAACCCTCATTCCCTGAAGGAGGGA
>NW_015509141.1:11096-11675 GCF_001515645.1 Sinocyclocheilus grahami | reverse complement strand
AGGGTCTACTGTGGGACACTCTGGAGCAGTTTTAGCAAGCCACTACCCGTTTGAGGTGAGAACACAGGAGGATACCGACTCCACACGGAGGCTATAGAATCTAGCAAGCGTGTTGGGGGTCGCCCAGCCCACAGCCCTACAAATATCTGTCAGTGAGGCGCCACGAGCCAATGCCCAGGAGGATGCAACACTTCTAGTTGAGGGGTCTGTCTCCTCTGGGGGCAGCGCTTGCAGGTTCACCACTTGGTCTTTGAAGGGTGTAGTGGGAACCTTGGGCACATAGCCGGGCCGGGGCCTCCTCCAAAGGAGGAGGTGGCGGGCGAGTTGCGACATGCGACGGGAGAGCAGACCACCCTGTCGGTTGATGTACACAACGGTCGCTATGAGACGGTTCAAGGCCAGGCGCACTGCTAACAACTCTAGGCAGTTGATGTGCCAATGCAGCTGCGGGACCGTCCAAACCCCTGAGATTGCATGCCGTTTTGTACGTAGCACCCCACCCGGTGGTGGAGGCATCCGTGTAGACCACAGCATGCCTGGAGATCTGCTCTAGGGGCACCCCTGCCCGGAGGAACGCAA
>NW_015509141.1:10708-10940 GCF_001515645.1 Sinocyclocheilus grahami | reverse complement strand
CGAAGATGCGTTTCTGCGTCAACATCTTGAATGGTAGCCGATGAAGGGCCCGGTTCAAAACTCGCAGGTCCAAGATTGTCCGTAACCCACCGCCTTTCTTGGGTACAATGAAGTAAGAGCTTTAAAACCCTGACCTCATATCGGCTGGAGGGACTGGCTCTATCGCATCCTTCGCCAGTAGGACTGCGATCTCTGCCCGTAGAACAGGGGCCTTGGCTGCCTTCACTGTAGT
>NW_015509141.1:8202-10674 GCF_001515645.1 Sinocyclocheilus grahami | reverse complement strand
CGCAGAAGCCAGCGAGACGGGCTGGGTAGTGCTGACCAATCACCCAGAAACCGTACAAGCGGGACCAGCGGGACCACAGCCATACCCGCAGTGGGGCAGCGAGGTGGAACACAGGGACCCAGCTCGGGCGGCTTGTGAGCAGGCCGGAGAGGGGTGTGAGTGTGGGGTGCAAGGCTCACCTGGTTCCACGGGTTGGCAGAGGGTGCATGAGTAGGGCCTTTGTTGACGCTCTCGAACCGCCCGCTGCTGCAGTCTGGCGAAGGAGGAGGATGAGTGAGTTCCAGCGTTAGTCCGTCCGCAACTCTCCGTGCCCTCCTGGGACCCAGAGATAAAGGAAACTGCTCTTTTGTCGAGAATTTGGGTACCGTCGGGAAAAAATGAAACAAAAGATTCTCCGTCCGGCCCTCCTCCGGGGGAGGGAGTGGTGCGTTCACCATCTCCCGAAGAGCAGATCCTTCCATCCCTGGGTCGCCTATCTCAGGGCCGCTTGCTTCTCTGCTTGCCGGCAGGTTTGCTGGGGGCCTGCCCGTTAGACCAGGCTCTGCCGGTTAGACCAGACGAATGCCTACAGGCCCGGGAAGGAAGTGCCAGGTCTCCCCGCCAGGAGGAGGTGGACTTAGGACACAATTGCATCGCTACCGCCCGCTCCACTGGGGGGATCGCCGAATCCCCATTTGCTGCACCGCCGTCGAGGGTGGTGAGGGAGGAGGAGCCCGCTGGCCGGTTTCTGGCAGTAAAAGGTGCCATCCACGACCTGGTGAGCTCGTCATGCACCTCCGGGAAGAAAGACGCCGGGGGGGCGCTGGGAACCAGCGCGAGCCACCCCGAGAAACCAGTCATCCAGCCTTGAGGGCTTGGGTTTCAACTCGAGCCCGACCCTTTCGGCGGCCCGGGAAAGCATAGCTGTCATCTCCGGATCCGATTCAGGCTTTGCCACCATCCCGGAGGCCGGCAACGCGGCCGAATCCTCATCGGACAGCTCTCCCGCCGATGCTGAGATCGACATCTGGTCGGGGGGAGGTCCACTGGATACCGCTGGTACGCTCTTTAAAGAGGGCCCAGCGCGTTCCGTGGGCCGCTCCACTGGATCGGAGGAGCAAGAGGAGTGATGGTCCCCAGAGGGTTGGTTCCCTGCGGGGTTTGCCATCACTGTAACCCTCAAACCGCCCGCGCTACTGCTGGAAGTGGTTCTTGTCTGCCTTCCGCCAGAACGAGCCCCAGATCGCGGCAATGGGACTCCGCCCCCTTGCGAGTAGCGGAGCCTGGTTCGCAGCTCCAAGATGGTCATCTTCCAGCAATGAGAACATGACTCATCCACGAAGGCCACCTCAGAGTGCTTAATGCCCAGACACGTGAGGCAGCGATCGTGACCATCACCCGGTGCCAGGTAATGACCGCACCCAGAAATGCACGGGTGAAACGGCATCCTTATAAGGACGATCCGTCATCTTTATAAAGATGCACCCGTGTAGCTCTTTTAAAGAAATTTGCTCTTTTTAGGAAATGCTCTTTTAGTGCTGAGGCGCACAGGGGAGATGGCCGCTTTGCAACACGACGGGGTAGTGCAGCCTGAAGTGCGCAACCCACCCGACACTGGAATGACCACCACTGAAGCGCCGTCCCGCCAACACAGAAAGCTTCCGAGAGCGTGCTGAACTCGTAGTTCTCGAAATAAACATAGAGCAGAACGATGTTGTCGCTCGGCTCCGAAGCGAAAAGCTGGTATGCATTGCACCTGCTGCCTTATTATACTCATGCTGTGATCAGCGGCAGCTAGATGCAATAATTGCATGCCAATGTGCATTGGCTCATTTAGTTTACACTCGAAGTAGATTGGTCTATCGAAGCAATATCCCAATTCATCAGTCACGACGTGACTCGTAGTGACCGACTGAAAGGGAACTTATATAAGTTTCAGTAGAAATGACATTAAAGTATATTTACCATAAATGCTTGTCTACTACTAATGTAAGTCTTAATTTCAGCTATTTGCATTAAAATAAACTTAAACTACTACACAATTTAATTTAATCGTAAATAACAAAATGAAGTGTCTGAAAACATTACATTCAGTTTGCATGTTGAGTATATTCTTTTAAAGGGGTCATATGTTGCGATTTCAAGTTTTCCTTTCTCTTTGGAGTGCTACAAGCTGATTGTGCATAGATAAGATCCCTGAAGTTGCAAAGACTAAAGTCTCAAAACCAAAGAGATATTCTTTATCAAAGTTAAGACTCTGCCACGCCTCCCTAAATTGGCTCGTTCTAACACGCCCCCACATATCTACCTCACTATGTGGAAATATTAGCATAAAGCCGCACAAATGTGCATGCAAAGAAAGAAGTCATGGTTTCAGTAACCGCAGTTAGTGTTGAAGCAGCCATGTCAGGGAGACGCTGTGTGTTTCTAGGCGAAAGCAAAACCACTTTATTTGGCTTTCCGAAAGTAGATGCATTTAGGAATCTTTAAGAT
>NW_015509141.1:5540-8148 GCF_001515645.1 Sinocyclocheilus grahami | reverse complement strand
TCTGTTCCCCTTTCGGGCTTGAACTGATGGTAAAACTAATGACATTATTTACTGTCTTTACATTTATTTTGAAAGATGAAGCTCGCGATTATGGTAAGGGGCGTTACATTTCCGACGAGTGCTTGCAGTGTTCGGCCAATCACAATGCACTGGGTCAGCTGGCCAATCAGAGCAGACTGCGCTTGTCGGAAGGAGGGACTTTGTAGAAAACTAAGCGTTTGAGAGAGGCGGGGCATAGAGGACCTACAATAATGTACAGTATTTGAAAAATAATGTGTTTTCTGAACATTAAAGCATGTCAACATATTCTGTTACACCAAATACACAAAATAATGATCTTTAAAAAAGTATCATATGACCCCTTTAAAGTCTATTATTTCCATAATAAGCACTGTTTTTGTATGCACTTCTTTTTCACAAGAGTTAGTACTGTGGATCAGTAGGATTACAGATTGAATTGATGGGTCAAACTGCCATGATCATAAAGTTTTTGCTCTGAATCTGATGTTAATATTTAAATATGAAGCTGAAGATGGACGTTTGAGACGTGTAGCTGGTCTACTGTATATGGCTCATTTGTTGCTCATAGCTCATGTGTAAGACAGCTCTGGGCTATAGAGAAGATTACAGGTGCACCTGTGTGATGAGTTCTTAAAGTTTTAGCATGGTTACCTGACTGACCCCAAAAACACAGCTGTTGCAATCTCGAGACACACACATGGATCCTCTAGATATCCCCCCTTAGTGAGCTGCCTTGTTGTCTAATAAGGCAACATTTTACTCATTTACTTATTTTGACTCATATTGCACTCAGAGATGGTCTCAGTCCATGCAGCTTACGAGGTTGTGGAAAAGAGTTGTGTCTGAATGAAACTCTGTGTTTATGTAAGACATTAAACTAATTAGAGGGGTCTGGATACAAATTAATGTCAGTAGTACAAGACAATGCAATATGCATAAAGACTCTGAAAGATTAAAATGAGACTATTGCGACTGGTACTGGCTCTATTTTTGTAGTGGAAAGTGCTCAGGGCTCATTTGATGGTGATCAAATTAATTGCATTGGGTTTATAATTATTGGGTCATTTGTTTAAAGGTTTTCTTTCACAAAAAGATCAATATTACCTGGAATCTTGGGCCATTAAATATTTGAGCTCAAGGTGGGATTTCGATTCCAAATGCATTTCCATTGCCAAATAGCCCTGTGGAAAGAAGCTACACAAACAGGAAGTGACCCAGACATCCTCAGTTTCCATGTTTATGTGCTTCTTTTAAGACCTGCTGTGTTGTACGTGGAGAGAGGGCATTTATGCAGTGCACAACTATCTGTTCCCTCCAAAACACACACACACATACACGCGCACACACACATACACGCATAGCTGAGTGCTTCTCTGGAGGCTTCGGGAATGCTGCCGTTCTTGCATAGAGGTGATTTGCTCTCTTGAGATCCAACCGTGCCATTTGCAGTACATAAGTTTGAGTCTATTGGCTAATAAAGGTTGTCCTTTCTTTTCTGCATTCAGCAGGGATTTGCTGGAAGCATGTATCACTGATCAATGCACAAACAGTTTATATGCACAAAGCACACATACAGTATATGCACAGGAAGTCCTATGTGACCTGTGCTGGCAAAATGAGTCGCAATAAGCACATTTTCAAAAATTTGTTCTATTAATTTTTCCAATCTTCAATCTTTAAAATGATGTATGATTTGTTGGAATCGGACAAAAAACTGACTGAGCTACACCCGTTTGAAGTCGATAGGGTCAGCAAAGTCAATTTTTTCGAAAAATTGATTGAGTTAAAGTTTTCTGAAGGTTCCAAAGCAAAATCACCTACAACGTATCAAGAGCAGCGAGAGATTCCCTATTTTATTTTATTGTTAGATTAACATTAAAGAGACAGTCGGCCCATATATTAAGACCTACGTAATGCACGGATCTAATGTAATGTTACACATCAGATATTTTCCCCCAACAATTAACCAAATGTTCACATAAGACATGACAGATTTTTGACATGTTTGCAGGAACACTGGCCAAAACAGATATTTTGAAATAATGTAATTCTGTGTATATCGCGACCGCACGCTGTCTGAGAGACACGTCTTTACGCGTACGCTTCGAATGTGTCAGCCCAAGGCAGAGCGATCATTCTGTTTATATCAGCATGGGTTTGAACCTCACATTTCACTGATTCAGACTCTTGCCATTGAGAATTCGCAATATTCACAAAGCTGGAATGCTGCACTTTACAGCTATACACCAAACGCTGAGGGGAAGCGCAGTCAAGAAGCGAGCAGAGAAAAAACATACCTCTCAGAAAACATACAAATAAAGATAGTTTTAGGTGTCTAATTACTGTTTGGAGCATTGGGATCAAGTGCTTAAAGGGATAGTTCACCCAAAAATTTAAATTTGATGTTTATCTGCTTACCCGGCATCGAAGATGTAGGTGACTTTGTTTCTTCAGTAGAACACAAATTACGATTTTTAAGTCCAGCCGTTGCAGTCTATCAGTCGTATAATGCATGGCAATGGTAACAAAATCTATGAGAGTAAAAAAAACATGCACAGACAAATCCAAATTAAACCCTGCGGCTCAT
>NW_015509141.1:5082-5488 GCF_001515645.1 Sinocyclocheilus grahami | reverse complement strand
CGAGAACCCGAACAGTATTTATATAATTTTTTACCTCTAATACACCACTATGTCCAACTTCCTTGAGCGCGCGCACGGCATCCGGTGCGTGAGGTGTGTACGCGCTCTGGCGTAGTTTACGCAAGTGCTGGAAGTGATCTCTCAGATTTTAAAGAATTTTTGGGGGAAATTATTTTACTAATTTCTATATGTTGCCATATATTGTTACAGAGGAGGCTCCCGTACCGCCTCCTCCACACCACCAGAGGGAACTTTTGTCAGGGAAACACCAGCCTCGTCAGGTCCCAGCACTCATCCTGCACGATCACAGTCACCTGAGTTCTGATTCCCCGCTCCTGTCACCACGTAATCAAGACCAGTATAAGGCCCCGTCCACACGGAGACGCGTTTAGCTGTATACGCATAC
>NW_015509141.1:3785-4217 GCF_001515645.1 Sinocyclocheilus grahami | reverse complement strand
AAAAAAAACATTTAAAATCCTTTTTCGGTGAATGGCTGAAGTGGGTTCTGCTGTATGCTTACAGTAAGATTAAAACACTAATCAGATTCAGAGCTAAGCGTGAATTACCATATTATTACACAAATGTATTCTTTTGGGAAGACGCTTCATTCAAGGTGACATTGCAGTGTGCACATTACACTATGACACTATGCAGAATATGATTTTATGAGATTCATTCAACTTGCCATTTATCAGAAGGGTTCAATAAACAGGTGCACTCAAGCAAGATGTGCGTTCGCCATGTCATCAGAAGCCCAGTCTCTCCTTAGCATATTTCCCGACGCCTCTCGACTTCCAGAGGAGATATTTACATAAGTAGCTGCTTACTTTTGTCCGCTGACCTCAGAGAGGTTATTTATGACCCAGAGCTCATCTTTTAATTCCAGATCT
>NW_015509141.1:2613-3111 GCF_001515645.1 Sinocyclocheilus grahami | reverse complement strand
ACAACACAGCGCTGCTTCAATGGGAATGTGTCACATGACAATGCAGGCATCTAGAGCAGCTCTGCTTCCTGCTGCAGTGGCACAACACACACACACAGCCGAGACAAGCCGGGTCCCATTGAGGCACAAGTCTCTCTCACATATGAGAACAGGTGAAACATTGCATTGTTCAGTATTAGTCTATAGGTTTTGATAATACAGTGGATGTCATTATTTATCCTTCCATAGAAACTGTGTGTCAGAGACCTTAATGCAAACGAGAGAAAATAATTAGTGAACTTGATGTTTTGTGCTCTTGTGTGCTGTTTCAACAAGAACTGCATGAGCAGTTAAGGCAGCAAACTTACTTCAAACAAGCTTGTAAACACATATAATCTATTTGACGACCTTCTAAGGTGCATTGCATGCGAAACTGAATGTAATTTCTCAATCTACTAAAATCTAATCTCATTCACTGATTAAAAATCAAGGCTTTTTAATCAGTTCACCTGGAAATAT
>NW_015509141.1:2245-2586 GCF_001515645.1 Sinocyclocheilus grahami | reverse complement strand
AATAAGCTCTGTGGCCAACAAAAGTTTATGATTCTTATGATAATCTTCGCAAATTAACACAGCTTTTATGAATTTTGAAGCTTAAATACAGTAACCAGAAGAAAAAAATCTAAACTGGCTATAAGCAAACTACACCACGGTCACATACCTTCAAAGTCACCACCATTAGCTTCTGACAACTCTTTCGGTCTTCATTTAAAAACATTTTCCCTGAAAGTTTGAATTGGAATAGTTGGAATGAATGTAATTCTAAACACCAAGGGGTTGTGAAGGCAACTAGTGAGTAGATGAGTTTACCAGTTCGGTTTGATGTTTAATGTCCCAACAACCTCTGTTGTCCC
>NW_015509141.1:0-1001 GCF_001515645.1 Sinocyclocheilus grahami | reverse complement strand
TTTGAATCACATTACCAGATGAAAGTCGAGACAAGGCTTTTCTTTTCTTAGCAATACATTGGTTTTATTGAAGTCTGGTCTCACCTGATGTGAAAAGAGCCAGCTCTTCCAAACCCTACTGATCTGTCCACCTAGATAGTATTTTTCTGGCACTGAAGCATGAACTAAGGAGTTCAGATATACCTTAAGAAAGCTTTCTGTTAGCATTAACCCAATGGGAGGGCCTGCCAGAGTAGGGCCATATGTTTTTAAATAGCATGAGATTCCAGAAACATCCAAAGACCCCGTTATGGCTACATGTTGTTCGTTTTCTCCAAGGTGGCAGGAGAGGCAATGCCTCCTCAAAAAATTGGATGAGAAAATAATCCATAAAACACTGCAAATATTACAAAATGAGACATTAAAAGTGTATAAATCACTTGTTTTTCTAAAGTAACACTGTCCAACAGTCCAATATTGCTTAAATTGTTACTGCCTTGAGATTTTATTTTGGAATGAATGTAAAAATGCTTAAAAACACTAATTGATGAGATTTATGGTTGGTTTTAATAAATAGAACATTAATTTCATAATTATGTAATAATGAAAAATAGAAAATTTGTATTTGTTCTTTTGTTTGTTTGTTTTTGTTGTTGTTTGTTTGTTTGTTTTTGGATAGTGTAATTAATGTTTATTTAACCTGGAAAATGTGAAAATTTGCCTTCTCATTTCAGAACACCAGCTGTATGCCACTAGTGGCTATTTTTAAGAAATTGTACTTGCTGTAACATTATTGAAATAAAATGTTATTCAGTTGTACTTAAACTTTCACAACTACTGTATATATCTTAATGTCTGTTAGAATTGGTCGGCACTCTGGTTTTGTAATGTCTGAGAAGTGACGTACTGTACTCGGCTGGCTGTCAGTGCAGTGAGAATTGGCCTTCGGTGTGAATTACAGTTTTTCTCACATCAATCACATCAATCAGATCCTTCAATAAATAGATAAAAGGGCCCGAATC
>NW_015509140.1:16051-16517 GCF_001515645.1 Sinocyclocheilus grahami | reverse complement strand
CTGGACACGAGGACTGGGATGTGAGATTCCTGGTACTGATTTGCAAGTATGACCATAAATAACACAAATGGACAGAGAGCAGACACCGGGATATACTTACTGGTAGGCTTGACGTACACCTTCAGCTTCAAACACGGCTTCCCACCGAGGTTAGGGTGTGGTGAGGCTGTGGAGACAGAGAAAATGACAATTACTGTTAATATTCCTCAAAGAGCGATAAATCTATGTGATTTGACATGATATATTTAAAAATGGCTTTTAAGTATAATATCTGAATGGCTGACCTAAATCACAGAGCGGCCAACTAACCCAACCGCACAACACTGACCACTTTGATTGTGGAAGTATTTTTTCCCATTCATTTTCTCCATAGGGATTTTAAAAATCAACTTCAGTAAGGAGCTCTGAGCACAGTGTTAAAAGAAATTAAAAATAAATAAATGTGTCTACTTAAATTATTTAAAGA
>NW_015509140.1:10479-15379 GCF_001515645.1 Sinocyclocheilus grahami | reverse complement strand
AACAAATGTCCATTACTCTGCCATGTGAGTCACTCACTCGTTCTCTCTCTCATCCACACACGCTACACATGGTTGAGAGAAAGCACTTTGAGTCAGTTCTCCAATGAAAGTGTAACTTCATTCTGGCGCTCGTTTCCCCTCATCTCCTTCAAAAGCACACAAATGGATTTTTGGCTAATTTTTTTAAGATCGCAAATGGAAAACAAATCACGATTTTTGCCATGAAACAGTTTTCTGTCTGCTCTTCAGATACATAAAAATTCCTTTAGCAATTACCACAAATCACTCAGCGGCTCAGCTAATGGAGAGCTGATGTGTTCTGCACAAAAAGCTTCTTTTGGGTGAATTCTGCTCTAACAGGTGTTCTTAAGTGTGTGGACGTAAAATTGGCACATGGTGTTCTCATGCCGTTAAAAAAAACTCAAATCTAAGCTTACATTATAGTTTAGTGGACAACAGAAATCACTTTGTTATTCAGACAATTCCTTTCTACTGCATTTTATAAAACAAAAAAGACTAAACAAAAAAAGTACCAAAAAGTAGCATTGTACTACAATTTTTTTTCACACATACAACAGTATTACTATTGATTTCTTTTAAGTATTTAAAGGTGCAATAGGTGATTGTCTTCAGAAACTTTTTTTGTTATGCTGGTTGAAAGTCTCTTCACATCCCGATAGCAATCATTAAGTTAAGTGGTCTAAATGTATTTATATGTATTTATATATTCTGTGGAAGGTATAGGACCAAGAAATGTTCGTCCAATTAAAATGCTTGTATCAAGCATTTTGATTGACTTTCCTACCTGCCTGTCAACATATGTATTTGCATACCTCTGCGCACCCGTTTCGCACAGACAGGATACGCCATCAGCGCGTTCACGTACGCTGTGCAGACAGAGCGATGATGGCAGACAAACATCAGCAACCTGATCTTCTTTCCTGGCATTGTAGTACTGTTACTAACTGTTCTATAACGTTTTCTCACGGGTGAATGACACATGATGTATTGTAGTAATGTTGTCTCTGGTCGTCTGGTCTGTGTGCGTTCATGCGTTCAGGGGGCATGGCTTTGGACGGCGATTTGGAGGGAGGGTGGGACGTTCGCTTTCAGTGCTATCAGGCTAAAGTTAGCATTTTCCAAGATGTCCAACTGCACCTTTTAAGTATTTTGAAATACTGTACATTAATATGGTAATTATACAGTTTCATTCATAACTCAATCATAAAAATCTACTAGCGCTGCCCCAGCCCCGAAATTGGTTGAGCCAAAATGCATTCAACTGATCAAAATAAGACATTTATAATGTTTCAAAATGTTTCTATTTGACTGCTGTTCTTCTAAACTTTCTACTGATAAAATAATCCTAAAACAAAAAGGATCATGGTTTCCATTAAAATACGAAGCAGCACAACTGTTTTCAACATTGATTATAAGAAATATTTCTTGAGCACCAAATCAGCATATTATGATTTGATTCAGTTATTTCAAATTGTGATGATATTTCACAATGTTGCTGTTTTTATTTATTTATTTATTTAAATCAAATTCTATTCATCATTCATCAGTGTTGCTATGCCGGGCTGGTTGGAATTCTCAAGCAAACAGAGAAATGTTTTGGAAGTGCCTCAGAGACACAGTGTTTACACTTCTCAGGAAAATCAACCAACAAATTGCTTACTTTGGCTCACTCTGTGTATTCAACAGACCTAAAAGAAGATTTTAACATTTTAAAAATGACACATTTCACCATTTTTAGGTGAAATAAGCAAATTGAATAAACACACAAAAATGAACTTATGCTATGATGAAAGTAAGTATGAAGAAGATTTTAGATTTTTGAGATGCGTGTATGAACAGAGGGCTATCGGGGATCTGGTGTACCTAATGTGTGTGTGTGTGTTGGTAGTCTCTGAAATTCCCATTTGCTGTATTCAAGCACACAGGCCTGTGAGAATGTCACAGTTGCCATTCACTCAGTCACCCTCTCCGGTGGGTCGAGGCGGGGTCAACCCAAAGGTGATGGACAACCTCTATTGTTGTGGGATAACCAAACTAAGCCTCGGTCACCCCCCCAGTAACCCCGTGGCAGAGCCCTTTGCCTCATAACCCCAGGGGCCATGACAGCAACAATATTGATAGTAGCCAAACACTTCTCTGGAGGAGGAGCCGGCCTAGTCTGATGAATAGCCAGACTAAGTACTTCTCAGCCCAGGCCGCTGTCTGGAACAAAAGGTGCACAATAGCGGGTCTCGCACCAAGCGACAGGGCGGACTGCATTAAAAACAGCTCAGGACAGGCATAAGAAACACCCGGCCTCGAGTGCAAACTTTGAACCCTGGCTTCTTTCTTTCCTTTCTTTTTTCTTTGATTGACCCTCTTCTGTGTCTCCGTTTTCCCCTCGCAACTGGGGTGACAACGTCCCATGGATGGAAGGAAGGTCTGGGACGCCCCGCTGGTTTGGCGACATTTCTGTGACGCCCACCACCTCAATTTCCTGGACAGCCATGATATTTGAAGCGATACCCACTCGAGACACCCTGTGCCTGCTTTGGGTCAGACTAGCAGCACATTTACAAATCACACAAAAATGAAAGGAATAGTATACTCAAAAATGAAAATCTGTCCCTGTTCTCTCACCCAAACTCTTTTCATCTTCTTCAGTTAGCTGCTCTTTTCCATTCAACGAAAGTGTCACTGAAGCTACACTATCAAGCTTTAAAAATAACCAAAAATACCATAAAAGTAAGATACATAGGACTTGTGCGCTATATTCAAAGTGTCCTAAAGCCACACGATAGCTTTGTGTAAAGGAAAGGACAAACACTTCTGCCACAGCTATCAAATCTCATTTTCCCTTTCAGCACATTCAAACTTGGATTGATGTGATCGGTTGCAAGAGCCTATGGCAATTTCAAACCTAGTTTGATGATTCTTGATGTTCCATATTTGAATGTGAATGAGAGTTATCCTTTATGGTGATTTTTGTTGTCTCTTTTGGAGCTTGACAGTGTCCGTTCTCCATTCACCTTCACTGTATGCAAGAACTGTATGTAAGAGCAGAACGAACATTATTCTGCCATAACTTTCTGGTTTTATGTCTTCTTCTACTGAAGAAAGATAGTCAAAAAGGTTTGGATAACACAATATCATGGCAATTCGGAACTATTTTCCATTTTGGCAAACGAAATAAATTTGTATCTCATTCATACCTTTTCGTATAATCTGCCTATGCCCAACAAAAGGTTTAGAAGTGGGGTAAGGGTCCCTAGTGAAAAATAAATGTTAAAATGTATTTAAAATACATTTATTTCATGCTAAGTATCCCACAAATACATTTACCCAGCAAATACCATACAGCTGTACTTGTAGTACACTAAACTGGCATACTTAAAGTGCTAAACTGGAACAACTAATTTTGTACTTAACGCACTTTAATTGTGCTGAAGTCCAACTAAAGATATACTGAAGTATATTTGATTGTGCTAAAGTGGAACTATTGCAAGTATACTTTAGATACACTTTAAATATCTTGCATTTAAAGACCGATATTATTAAAAGTTCATAAAATCCTCATCAATAGTGACATTAAAACACATTTTAAGAAATGTGCATTGTGCACAAGTAGTACTCCAATTAAAGTTTAATTATCATTTTTATATCAGCAAGTCTCGAGCGATATGTTAGTAAAAATTTGAACTGTACTTGAAATAAATGTATTTTAAATATATTACTTTTTTACTAGGGGTCGGACCTTCAGGCTTCGTTTTTTTCTTCTTCTAAAAATCATATGCTTTTGTATGACTCAAATTGTACAAATTCAAAACTTAAAATAAAGATGTTTCCTCATGACACTGAGTTGGGTTTAGAGTAACATTTTTATTTTTAAATGAGCTAACTCTTTAAGACCATGAGGTGTTGATAAGCTAGCGCCTTTTTTTAAGTAGTAAAAGGTAATACTTCTCCTTTAAGCACAGAAAGCCCTCAGATTTTCATACTTAACCTTAAAGCCTGCTCTGTATGTCTGGCCTCTAAATCTTTGGCTGTTAGATACAACAGATGGCCACGAACCATTAGAAATGACTCTTCAGCGATTATTAGGACAAATGTGCTTTTAGCTTTCAAAAGAGCAATTTGTGTGACTATGCTTTCAGGATCAGGTGTCCCGACACACAATGGGAGGTTTATAGTCATGAGCGGAGCTACAGGTTGGGTCCCCCCGAGCCCCAAACCTCTGAACTGCCGAGCTCTGAGGGCACAGGGCCAGTTCTAAGGCAACCCGGGACACGGCAAGCATGGCGAGCGGTAAAAATCATGCTGTTCTGCTTAATGAGCTGCATTCGTTTAGGATAAAAAGCTGCATTCTTTTATCACATGAAAACTTTGCTCTCAAAGTCCCTTCTCTCTTCTAAAAGTTGGAATAAACACACACACACACACACACACACACATACAGGAAAAAAGCATAAGTGAGAATAAAAAGAGGGGGAAAAAACAAAAAAGAGGAGAAATTGCCTCATTAATGCATCCTGCGTGCTGCCCTGAGCCTTTTCCTTTTGCCTGTGCCCAGCGGGAGCCCTTTTTATCAGGCCAAAGGACACCTTTCAAAAGACCATTAGTGAAACAGGACCAGATGCACCTCGGCAAATTCCTCCCTGTCATGCAAGAGAGAGCGAAAGAAGAGGATAAAGCAGAACCCCACTCGATTCATCCGGCCGGGCGAAGGTCTGACCTTGAGGCGGTGGGCGGGCCGCCTCCGGAGGACGAGGTGTCAGGCCTGTCGTCCGGGCACCATCCCGAGCCAAAAACTCCCCCTCCAGGTTAATGGCTTTTACCTGTTGTTATCTGAAAAATGGTAATGGCTGGCACCCCAGAAGCTGTGGATGCAATTACCCCCATC
>NW_015509140.1:4165-8789 GCF_001515645.1 Sinocyclocheilus grahami | reverse complement strand
TGGCCTGGGCGGAACTCGAAGCCCAGAGAGAAGGGTGTGAACAGCTGGAACTTCTCTGAGAACTTGAGGGGCCCATTCGGACTCATTGGGCGGTTGCATTCCCAGCGCTTGAAGCCTTTCATGTGGTGGTTGCAGGTGGTGTAGCCGTCATAGTTGACCATGAAAAGGATGTAGTGCTCCATGTGCTCCTGAGGAAGATGGTCCTCGTAGTGCGGACAGTAGATGTCCAGGTAGTCATTGATGGCCACCTCCACTGTGTATTCACCATGCAAGAATCTGAGGAAATAAAGAAAAACAACTTAGCTGAGATCGACAAAACTGCAAAATTTCTCAAAATGACAGGCCGAAGATTGAGAACGTAACATCTTTTAACACAAAGCTCGAAAAAGAAATTGCTAGTAGCTCCTGTCACTCATAGTGGAGATATTTTCCATGTTGTATGTGACAGGATGGGATTGGTCGAGGGGGACTTGGCGCTAAGGGCCAAAATGACTGGAATGACCAAGTGGAAGTGGATGAGCAGAGATTGACAGGGGTTCAGAGAGAGAAAGCCACTTCATTAAGGGTTTTCACATGGTCTGGCTTCAGCCCAGCTCTTCTGAAATGAGTTTGCTGGCTAGGGCAATTTAGACACAAATTGAGCACCTGCAGGAAGGTACGACTCGAGACACAGAAACTGCAGTTACTTCGGTGGAACTGTGACTTCATGTGCAGTCAAATGCAGAGGTACTAAAAAGCATTCGGACACTTAAAGGGATAGTTCACCTGAAAATTACAATTCGTTCACTCACCCTCAAGTCACACGTATGACCATGTTTTTTTCTGATATTGAATATGAAGCCTTTTTATTTACTGATACTAAAATGAAGCCTTGCAGTTCACAAGAAAACAGGATGTGTTGTAGACACAGACACAGCAAACACACACACAAACTTGAGTTCTTCAGATCCTCTTTTTCTGTCCACAGTGTGAAGATTACATGAATAAGATCTAACGGCTCCAGCCGAGAGACTCTAATGGTCTGTCACCAGTGTGGTTGACACACCTGCTCCATCCTCCATCTTCCAAACCATCAAAGCAGCCCCCTTCACTACAGAACATAAGACAGCAAACTCAAATCAAGTGTTCACACTATGAGAAGCCATACCAGGGTGCTTCGTCCAATTTAAGAGAATATCAAAGTGAAACAAAGACGAGATGAAATCAAAAGAAACACACAGGGTCAACAAAAGCCTACACACAAAAGGTCTGTGCTAAAACCTGCCTACATTCATACTGGAATGGAATCTCATAAACTACAGATTTGAAATTTCCTACATAGGCAGCAACCCGTGCTTTATAAAAATACAGACGATACTAGAATGAAACAATATATTAAAAAGCATGTCATGTAGTGTAACCATAAAGGAAAATGTAATAATATATTTCCCTTACATCTATCGTTTTTCCAAAACTGTCAAAAATAAAAAGGATTTTTCATAAATATACACAATTTTGGGGCAATCGCAACACTTGACATTTTACAACCTGAATTAACCTTGAACTGTCATAAAAAGGTAAAATTACCTGTATTTTAAGAGGCTAATTGATCCTGACACATATGCAAGGGTCAACTCTGATATAATTTCCTGTTTTATGTTTTTTCTGCTGTTTCTATATGTTAGTTGCATCACATTACTTGGATTTTGCAGACAAATACCAGTAAGCAGTGAAGCAGTTTTGTTAAAATGATTTTTAAGAGATAATAAAAGATTATACCATTAATTCATAATACTGATGCTGACTTGATAAAAATGTTGTATAAGGAAGGTTTTTGAACCAGTCTAATTTTGATAGGATCTAGCCTTAGCTAATTATACATGTGGTTTTCACCTTACAAGATACATGATGCATTGTAGACACATAGTAAAACATACATACACACACACACACACAGGTTTGTGTGTGAACTTGAGTTAAAACCTTAAAAACCTTTATTTTAAAACCTTTTTTGCTGTCCATAGTGTAAGGCTTTATATTCATTTCATTAATTTCTCTCAGCCACCATTTATTTTTCTCACTAAACTCATCACTTACTTCAAAAAAAAGTGTTGGCTTTTGAAATTGGCTTAAAAGAAGATTTCTTAGCAGGCAGCATAAAACTGCCTACCTTTTAGAAATGTTTTTGCATTTGGACCACGTCTATGATCTGGAGGCAGGTTTTTGGAATGAAACCAAAGACTTTGACAAACAATAAAACATCCTCCCTCAAAAAATCGAATCACATGATAAACAAAGAAAACTCAAAAGCTGCTTCACTTTGCCGACTGTGAGTGTTGTCTACATGAATCAGAACATCACACGACTCTGTTTTCTGGAGGTCTTGGAAGGGAGAGAGGGCAGGGGTGAGGGGGCAGTAGGCGGGGGGTTTGGAGTGAGATTTGGCATCAGATGACAGCTAATCTAGGTCTGGAAAGGGCCAAGCCAGGCCAAACACCAGCTGTAGCAGCACAAGCTAAAGCTGAAGCTCCTCCAGACATCTCCTCGCCTTATCATTGAGGCCCAGAGAACAACCCCCTTCACACTGCATGACTTTATCCCTCTCTCCAATGTGTTGTGTCACTTTCTTCTTTGGCCATCAGCAATACACTTTAAACCCCCATACTTATATGATCGACGACCTGGGCTGCGTTTCCCAAAAGTTGATGGTAGCTTCCTTGGTTTCAATGGGTCTATGATGTACTTAAAAGGATAGTTCACCTAAAAATTTAAATTCTGTCATTAATTACTCACCCTCATGTCATTCCAAACCCGTAAGACCTCCATTCATCTTCGGAACACAAATTAAGATATTTTTAATGAATTCTGAGAGCTCTCTGACCCTCCCATAGACAGCAATGTAATTACCACGATCAAGGTCCAGAAACTTAGCAAGGACATCAGTAAAATAATCCATGTGACATCAGGGGTTCAACCATAATTTTACAAAGCTATGAGATTACTTTTTGTGCGCAAAGAAAAATAAAAAAAATCGAAAATATCTTAATTTGTGTTCCAAAGATGTCTCACGGGTTTGGAACGACGTGAGGTTGAGTAATTAATGACAGAATTTTCATTTCTGGGTAAACTATTCCTTTAAGCTTACGATGCTTTTGGGAAACGCAGCCCTGGACTACATCACTGATGCTGTCTTAGTTCGCCTTGTATCCAACAAACTCAATAAAACATCTTGAAAAAAAAACCCACGTTCATCTCATACCGTCTCAGCAAAGAGCACTTCGATATTTCTCTCCCTGGCAGGGTAAAACGCTTCGTTCTCTCCGGAGATGTGCGTACTCGGTCTTATTTTCTTGTTATGCGTTTTTGTGTCATTTTGCCTCTAATCACGGCTTTCCAGTAAACGATATCAAGAGCCGAGCAAAGAGTAATGGGAGCAGAACTCCGCCATAGGACCCTCCTGATGTTTACGGAGCTCTAAATTTAATCACACTGCCATAAAAACATGTGTTAGCGGTCCTTTAATGCAAAGTGCATTAACATTACTACACATTCCGCGGGTCAGGCATATCTCTTTCAGATTCATACGGTGCATTACGCCTTAACAAATCAATATCAATGCCCCGTCCCCCCTTTCAATCCCAGATGTCATTAAATCCGGAGGAGTCGGCCAAATGATCCGACACACTGAGGCAACACGTCATTCCCTTTGATTCAAAAGTATCTCAGCATAAAAAATGACCTTACAGCCGGTGGCTGGTGGGTACGGGGTGGCGGAGGGGGGGAGATGACAGATGGAAATATCAATAAGTGAGCCCAGAATGTTTAGAGAGAGCTAATGCATGGAGTTAGGTGAGCTCGCTTCATCAATCACACTGTAGTCACTGGTCTACTTCCTCCTCGAGTCCTCAGAGCACAGGCCCGATCAGACCTCCTGAACTCTTCCTCCACCGCTACATCAACAACTGATCTCATATCAGCTCTAAATGAGCTGTATAGCCTCCCTTTCACAGTGGGATATTTTCATCATGTCCACAATCCAGTTAGAACCCAAAAAGCTTTTACAGCCTGATGCCAAAAAGAACCTATTTAGGTTTACAAAAAACCTTTTCTTTTACCCTTTCTCCTAAGCAAGAAAAATCACACAGGAGATATAGTCATTTTAGGACAACAATGAAGTTGAATGGAGAACAAAATGGGACTTTTGCTAATGTATTCTGCTTCTCAGAACTCTACCTTAAGAATAAGACCCTCTATATCACACTTTCCATAAAAAATTTAAAAAATGTTTCAAATTGGGATCACATTTGTCATGTAATACTATGCAATATTATGTCTACAATTGTCCCAGTTGCTTCTGTATTGTTTTAGGAGAAAATTCTGAGAGAAACGAACTCCTGTAAAACAAGTTCATCTGAAAGGAACCCAGAAACAGATCTTAAGAACCTATAATGTTCAAATCAATATTTTTAACTTCTAAAGAACCAAGTAGCCAACTCAAGAACACTGTAAAGAAGCTGATGTAGTAGGAAAATTGTGGAATTATGGTGAAGCAAAGAACCACTGAAGTATGCAGTATATCCATGTTATAAACTTCTCTTGATGTACTTTGTTTCATTAAATATGTCCTTGAAAGCTTTGTTTCATT
>NW_015509140.1:3053-4013 GCF_001515645.1 Sinocyclocheilus grahami | reverse complement strand
TTTGTTTCATTAAATATGTCCTTGATTGCTTCTAAAATTCCTAATTAAATTTAATTGTGATCTGTGCCTTTGGTACAAAACCTGTGCAAAGTTTCTTTCTCTTCCCATCTGGAGGAACGTATGTGTGCAGAAATTTATCTATGGATTTTGGGGCTCTTCTGGGTCTTTGGTCCAGTCTTCAGCTGCTATCATCCCCATGGGACTTCAATTAATCAGACCAAACCACTCTCGTTTGGCATGTTTAGAAGGAGGGTGACTCTTGGGGTGAACTTTCCTGGCGGTGCGGTCAAAGAAGGGGTTTGAAGTGCCGTGATTTACAGCAGTGTCTGGCCAACAGAGAGCCTCAGATCCAGATTTCAGAACTTCCTTTAGCAAATGTTTGCATGTAGAAGAGTCTGTTTTCCAGGCCCATAGCAGGAAGCATCTTCAATGGAAGCGGTTAAAACCAAGCAGTTCAGGTAAGACAGAATCCATGATTTATCATGGCATGTAGAGGCTTCTGGCTGGTACAAACAAAGTCATTTTGACTATTAAGAGTTTTTAATGTGTCTCTCTCATGCAATGCTGTGAATTTCAGAATTGGACTAATGAAGTGGAAAAGTGGTTTTGAGTGTTTTATAAATGAAACATCTAATGGATTGTGTTACACCAACTACCGAAATTGGGGTTGCGTGGAGGTTTACCTCGGTGCAATTGGACAGTCCAGCTGTCTGGAAGGAGAGAGAAATGAGACAATCTTATTCCTCTTTAGAAAGCCCCACACTCTAAGCCAAGTGATTCATTATATTTTGCACCGCATTTTGCCACAGAGCAGATGCTAAAGTTTGCCCAGCTCTGCCAGGTCAAACAGAAATTATGAGTTTGTGAAGGTCTTGTGAAGTTTGGCCCTCATTTAGAAGTTCTTGTTATTTTTTTTCTGTCCTGAACCTTTAGTTGAGTTGCAGCCAAAGCAAATATGTG
>NW_015509140.1:634-3010 GCF_001515645.1 Sinocyclocheilus grahami | reverse complement strand
GAAACAGAGGGAGAGGGCAGGCGTTTGTGTGTTTGTGTTTGTGTGCATGTGTGTGAGAATGGTCCTTTGTGCCGACGGCTCTGGGTCTGGAACCCATTTCCACATGCTCAGCTTGGGCTTGGTCTGTGGATCACTTCTCCCCATGTGGAACATGTTTATTGTTCTTTGTGTCAGGCAGACGCCGAGACCTCCATGGCCCCCCCTCCTCCCTCCACATCTCCCCGCAATCTCTCCTGTTATTCCAACTCTGCTTGAGCAATTTTTCTATCACAGCATTTATGCAAACGTTATCCCAGCTGACGTTCGGCCAGGGCTAAAAAACGCTGTCAAGGAGGGGTTGGTTGAGAAAAATAAAACAAACAAAAAAGAAGAAGAATAGGACAGAAGACCCAGGGGACAAAACACATGTGCCCTGTGTGAGAGGAAAAGTAATAGTTGCTTTGTGCTCCTTCTTTAACCCTTCTTTAACACAAAAGTCGAGTTATACGTTCAGGTGAATAGGTCTGTGTGTCTGTAATTTTCCAGGTGCTGTGTGTTCTCTTGGAAGGTCCATGTTCACATCCACCTTCTCTTCACACTGCGTCCTCATTTACTCTGGACCGCTGTTAGATAAAAGTACCCCGTCCTCGCTGCGACACTACGCCCCCTTGTTTAATTACATTTTTATGCCTCGGCCTGCTTTGTAAGACCTTTCAGTCACTGAAAGATGGTGGGAGAAAATTTAAGTGACCAGTGAAATCCAGCAAATGAAAGGACAGCAAACAAATCTGTGTTCTATCATCAAAAGCGTGCTCAGAGAGCATCTGCGCTGGGATGCTGTCTGTCATTGTACCGCGGCTCTAATTGGCTGCTAATGGAGGATGTTAACACACACATTGTGGCTTCACTACAGCTACTCTGCATGTTTACATCCTTGTATGCATGCATATTAATCTTTTTAACACAAATTTTCATATTGGGCTTTTTGCCTGTAATCAACCAGAACAGGACAGAACCAACGGAAAATGATCAAAATTGGGGTTGGGAAGTGACCTGAAATGGATTTAGACCCAGGTCACCTGTGCACATGTTGGAGCGTGAACAATAAGCCATGACTCCGACATCAGCTCCTGAATGAGAACACAATATTATTCTGAAATAGATTAAGTGTTTTATCATTAGAGACATTCTGTTTTATGATTCATATTTATATACAGTGGGGTTTAAAAAAAACTGAGACCACTATAATTATAATGTTTGATACAGATTAGTTTTACTATTTTTACAGTTGTTGAGTCTTTTGAATTATTACATGGCAAATAACTGATAAATTATATTACAGATCTATACTTTTATAATACATCCCATGGTAGAATTTACACAAGCTTCAGTCTGGATCCAGAACAGAACACCAGAGAAGAGATGATGCCAACCCCTCAGAGGACCTCAGATGATGCCAACCATGAAACAACATACAGAACTACCTAATTTGGCTATAAGTTTGATTGCATCATATAATAATTGCTGTTAATAGTGTTCATCGTCTGTTTGATTATGTCTTTAATTGATTTTTCTGTACATTTCTGCTATATGTACACTAACTGACAGTCACCACTGATAAGCTACTACTATATATATTGTAGAAACTTGCAATTGTAGAAAATTTGCTGTAAAGTTGCTTTGCAACAATTTGTATCATGAAAAGCACTATACAAATAAACTTGAATTGAATTGAATTGAATTGAATAATTCACAACAACAATGTACAGTATAAAAACAGATCTCTATTTAGAAATTTGCAAAATATTACAGTTAATTGTTATTAAATTATCAGTGTTTTTAAAGATTATGTGAATGTTAAATCAAAATGTAAAAATTTTTGTAAATTAGCAAGCACAATTACATATCAATAACAAAAATATTGGATGATACCAACACATAATACAATAAAAATCTAATTTTGGTCAATAATGCATTCAAGCACATTCACAATATATTTCTAATATCTAAAAAATACATTCACAAGAAATTATAATACAAACAATTCATTACACAGCATTTTTTTATGTATTTTTCAATCCTAAAACTTTTAGGTTTAATTCAGATTTTGAATCCCAGTGTGGTCTGAGACACTTGGACGCCACTGTATTTACGTTTTTTTCCTTTTAAATGATCTTTTCTCTAACTTTACGATAAATACTGTTATTAGAAGCTGAGGATGTCTGGCATTTATTTTAAATATGCGCGTTTGGATCTCTTCGTCACCATGAGCTCTGACGGCGAGTGTAATGAGGCTTCTGGGATTTAATGGCTCAGCTAAGAAACTTCTCTCTCGTACCTGCAGACGCCTGTTGAGAAGCCACTCTGCATGCAGTCTTTACCCCCCCCCCCCAAAAA
>NW_015509140.1:0-427 GCF_001515645.1 Sinocyclocheilus grahami | reverse complement strand
AACACATTTGTAGGCCTGTGTGTGTGAGAGAGAGTAACAGCAGTAGTTTTATGGGTGGTTATGGCAGACGAGAGAGATTAACAAGGATTTCTCAGGCACACACTCCTAGAAAACAGGAAACTGAAAATGCGCCTTCATCACTCAATACCTGCACACTTCAACATAACTTTTTAAAATTATTATTATTACAAACACAATCCCTATGAGATAATATTTACTTATATAAAAGGTTATGTATATACACAAACATATTTTACTGTATACAGTAATTATACACATACCGTATACTTATAATTTTAGGATATGAAATAATAAAATATAATATATAATTGTATTTATTAATTTATTACACTTTAGCTTACACATCCAAGGCTAAACGCAAGAGACTTAAGCATAAAGTTTAACATCATTTAAACAGCAGCTTAAA
>NW_015509139.1:13421-16544 GCF_001515645.1 Sinocyclocheilus grahami | reverse complement strand
TTTTTTTTTTTTTTTGGTTAATTAAGTGCATCATCCAGGCATTTGAAGTGCACTTTTTGCAATTTTCAGAGTGAAACACACTAATCACATTATTTAAACAAAAAACTGGCAGAGAATAGTGCACAAGAATGCAAACTGTGATGCACATACTATGTCCAAACCAATCATATTGCAAGTAAAAAATGAAAAATACATTGTAAAATATTATATTTGAGATACATCTATAAGAATCAGGATTTTGAACCAGCTTGATTTCACTGTGGGCAGCACTGCCCAGAATGACATGATAAAAATACAAATCAAGTGACAGGCAAAATGTCTTGTTGCACATCACTTGCTGTGGGTGGTTAGGGAAAAAACTCTCGATTGTTACTTGATGCTTCGTAGCATCATGCCTGGTTAGGACACCGTGTAAGTGTGTGTATTAAATTTGGTGTCTGCAGTGTTTCAAAGCACCCGTCATTTTGTTTTATGATCTTTCACAGTTCCATTTTTAAACCATATTTCACTCCACAATGTAGATTAAAAAATATTTTCCATTAGGTAAAGACAAACAGCATAGTGACAGGCGGAAAGTGTGCAGCCAAAATTCCTAGTTTATCTCTCGCACTCAGGAACAAGCTTACCATCGTTAGCAGACTTTGTAATCAGCTGTCCGCAGTCAATCACTCTGACGTCAGCATAGGGTCTGCTGGCTGAGTCGGTCTTCAGCCCTTCGATTTTCTTTATGACCTCAAAGCCAGAGATGACCAGCCCAAAGACCACATGCACTCTAAATTAGATCAAAAATCCTTACAGTTACAAGAAATTGTGGGATTTAAGGATACAGCTTGCATCCAAATGATCCTATAATAAATAAATACACTTTTTGTTTTCTTCAAATGATTTGCTCCTATGGTATGGTTTGAACAGATTTGCAACATATATAAATTGTTACACAAAACCATTGGATCATTGTGAACGTACCCATCTAGATGAGGCGCTGTCTTAGTAGTTCTATTGTCAGGTAAATGACATAATGGAGTCCAGGTCATCCAACAGGGACATGTGGGGGGATAAAGATAAAGGGAAATAAATTTAGTCTAAAAAAAGCATTCAGTCTGTCATCAAGAAGAAATTTGTATGCATCAATTCAAACACTGAGGAATTTAAAACCAGCAGTGCTTGCACAATAACACTGGCTGGATGAATAAATTCTAATGATGAACAGGAACAGGTCCAACATCTGTCAGCATTATGCTGACAAAACCAATTAAACCCATTTAAAAATATTATAGGGACATTAGAAATCAGTGTGTCCATTGCAAGAAAATACATCCTGTAATTTTAAACTTGAAATACGTCAATAATTGAAAGACTTCAAGGTTCTCTGTGCTGGGAGAACAGATTTTTTTATGAGGTGAAAATTATTTAAAGATAAATAAGAAGCCAGTGCTAGCTAAAAGCAACCAGAAATACACAGTCAGGAGAGAGAAGCACAGCCTTGGAGAGACACTTTACCTTGGTAGAGCAGGATGCTAGAGTTTCTGCAAATTTTACACAAAAACGGCAAGAGAAAAATTGTAATACATTTGTAGGCAAAAATGAATTCTTTCTGATTATAAAATATTTCTAAATGCACATTGACAAGGGAAAAGGAGAATGAAAATGCACCTGCATCCCACACGAACATGTAGACTATGTAGAGTTTCCAAAATAAATATATATGTGGTAAAGAGATTGAGGAAGTCTGGGAAGGTTAGAGAGAGTGTGAACGGCAAAGGAGTAAACTAAGATGATTGTATTACTAAATCAATTAAAAAAAAAAGTAGACAGAACATAAAATGTTCCTTCTTTACCATCTTGCTTTTCTACTGAAAATCACTAGTGGTCTTTAAAAATGTTATTGATGTGTCAACGAATTGGGATTGACATAAGTATGAGTCAGTATATAAGCAAGTATAACACTTGGATCAAATTTAAAAGCCTAGATGCTCTTTGTGCTTTTGGCCAATCTCTTAAAACAGATACAGGTTTTCAAATGCACATCATTATAAAGGCTATGACTGAAGCAAAATAGTTCTGTAGAAATGATCTGAACACTGGGGGAATACATAATCTATACGTATTGCACGTGTCATTTAATAATGACCAGTCAGTCAGATTAAATGGTAAGCAGAATGAATGGTTATTTCTATGCACTCATACACCCTCTCTGTGTCTTATACCAGTGTAAATAGTACTTACATGAAGAACTGGGACCCATTCGTGTCTTTGCCACGGTTGGCCATCGACAAGAGGAAGGCTCTATCATGTTTGAGAGTAAAGTTCTCGTCTGTTGAAGAGAGAGATACCGACAAAAAAGTACACTGAGAGCTTGTCATCTGCTTCAAAAAGTTGTGTTAAGGAGAAGGACAGGAGCAGGCAAAGAGATGTTCATGAACACCTGATATCAGTGATGCTTCTGTGCTGCTTCTGTACTCTTGAGTGTTTCTCGTGCTCTTTAGAATAAAATCGAGAGATTTTCTACTAAAACAACTACTGTTTACATCAAAACCTTTTGCCAAGTTGGGCTGAATTATTTAGAAAAAGTAACGGTTCACCCAAAACTGAAAATTCTGCCATTAATTTTTCATTCTCATGTCATTCCAACCAAAACTTTTTTCCGTGGAACACAAAAGGAAAAATTAGTCATCAAATACAGCCCTTTTCCATGCAACTGCTAGAGTTTTGAAGCTTCAAAAAAGATGCAAAAATGTTTTATAAAGAAGTATTTTAAAAGTTAATTACAATTGCTTGGAAACACATTATTTAAATTTCCTTTTTTTGTTCTACTAAAGAAAGTAAGGCATGTAGGTTTGGAATGACATGAGAGATGAATAAATTACCTTTTTGGTTGAACTAATCTAATTAAACTAACTAATTAAAGGTTGGATTATGTTCAAGAGTATTGTATTTTATGACAACCCATCCTGGAAAAATTAAGAAAGAATCATTCAAACATCAGAGAAGTCAGTTAACCAAATCAATTTCACGGTCCACATATCCATGAGCACACTGTGCAGCGTGGACGTTTTTGGTCATGGTTTACATAAGGGATTGGGGAATGTTTAGTTTACATTGTGTTACTGCACTGTGTACATC
>NW_015509139.1:9654-11915 GCF_001515645.1 Sinocyclocheilus grahami | reverse complement strand
GTGTGTGCCCTGGGGATTGGTATATATTCGATACAACAGTCAGCTGAAGGCATGTGTCTCTCATTTCAATCTCAGTTGGTGAGAAAAAAAGATCCCCGCATTGACCCAAAGCATTACTAACTGTAATTTATGACCAAACCTTCTCAATGCAGACCAATGCAGCTTTTGTCTTCTAGGAACAGGCTGTAAATACAGCTTTGGTTCATTCTTCAGTGCTGTCAGCAAAACACCTGCACTTGTCGTTATACAGCCAGGTTTTAGTCACCTCTAGGTTTATTTTTGTGCTATTACCCTATAAGCTTATGCTTGTATAAGTGGACATGAATGGGTATTATATAAAGGTTGGTTGGCGCTTTAATGCCATGCCAGCTTCCTTGGCTATTTTCATTGCGATTAACAAGGTGAAATAGTATAAAAGAGCAATTTAAAAACCTATATCAGGTTTTTATAGTTTATTTTTAGATAAAACCTCTGAAAGATTCAAGGTTGACTCTGTACGTACCAGTGCACAGGCAAAGAAAATTTTTGCTTGTCTTGGGACAAATATCGGAGAACAGTTGAAAGACAATTCGTCCAACTGGAAGAAAGCAAAAGAAATCATTATACTCATGGATCAGAAACCTTACACCTCTATGTCCTCTATAAGTTTTAAGCTTGCTGATAAAGAGACATTATTAGATTAGTGTGACTATGGCAATTCAATTAAAGAGCTGTAACTTTCAGATTAACCTCAGTGCGGCAAACGACAACACTCCTTCATATTCAAATACAGGCGCATTCAAATTTAGGTGTGCTTTTGCATTGTACCTAAAGCCACCTGTATGTTTTGTGTGAAAGTTTTAAGCTTGCTTAAAGAAAGCCATTATTAGATTAGTGTGACTTTTGTAATTCAACTTATAGGCTATAACTTTCAGGCTGACTTCAGCGTGGCAAACGACAACAGCTCCTTCATATTCAAATACAAAAGCATTCAAATTTAAGTGTGTTTTTGCATAGTACATGAAGCTAGTTTTATCTATTTCATTTATAAGCAATAAAATGAATATAAACAGGGTGTTAAAACATTTGCTTTGTACAATAATGGGTGTAAAATCACTAAATAAGAGGTCTTGGTTTTATGACGCAGACATCTCTCTTAAAAACACATAATTAGTGGTAGACTGAGGTGAAACCCAGACGTTATTTAGTGCACACTACATCTGTGGTTCATTAAAAGAGCCCTGCAGGTCAGGGTGTGGACTGCCACAACAGCTTCTCACACACTGGCGCAGGTATTTGAACTGCCATTACCAAAGTGCTTTACAAAACATACAAATATAATGTTTCACTTTCGCTATTAGATGTTTACAACTGGCTTAAATATTTACCTTTTATTAAAACTTAAAAACTTGATCATTTCAGATTATACCACATGGTACTACGATAAAGATCACCCATCTGACCCCCTTTTATAGACTTTTTGCATTACTAAACATGATTTTTGTAGTTGGAAAAGTGATCTTGAAAACCATAGAAAGCCAAACATACATGAATAGTAATCTAAAAGCAAACATTTGAAGCATTTTTCTATCAAAACTTCTACTTTTAACAGTTTGACCTTTACACAAGACTATTTCAGAACAACCCAATAAAAATCACGGTCACATCTTACCTGGTTCCCTGTTGATTTCCACATCAAAATAGCACTGAGGGCGATCTTTCACCCCCATTTTGTAAAGAGTGGGCTTCCTGTAGTGTAAAATCACAGCAAAAGACTGTTAGATCCTGTATTCCCAAATCACCAACACCAGAAAGAAATACATTCCATTTCAGATATCTTCCAAGACACTGTTTCTCTCCAGGTCATATGAACAGAAAGTGAACAGAAAGTCAGACACTGAGATTGGTGTTTCGCTTAACCAATGAACTGCAAATCTCTATGCATGCCCCTCCAACCTCAACGTCCACCCCCTTTTTTGAGCAGTGCTTTGTCTGTCACTGGGTCTGCTGTTGGACACCATCCTAGTGTGATGAATGAGACATTGTTGCTGTGATGTGTGCTGTCATCCTAAACTAGGAATGCTGCTTAAACCAGATGTGTGCTATCTTTGGGCTGTGTTTAGAGACAGTTGAGCTTTCGTTTGGGGAGGAGCTCCAAACATAGTTTAGTAAGGGCCCAAACAAACAAAACAAGAACTAAGCATGTATATTAAAAAATATGGAAAATAGTAACATCTCTAAAGTTGTGCCAAAACAGAAGTAGTGACAGATTTTTTTTTTTT